>NC_069501.1:340821400-341121400 GCF_027579735.1 Bombina bombina | reverse complement strand
GAATGTCATCAAGATAGACTATGACGTAAACATCCAGTATGTCCCTGAAAATGTCATTAATGAAACATTGGAATGTAGCTGGGGCATTGCATAAACCGAATGGCATTACAGTGTATTCATAAAGACCATATCTAGTCCTGAATGCTGTAAGCCATTCGTCCCCAGCTCTTATTCTGATTAAGTTGCAGGCTCCTCTGAGATCCAACTTAGTGAAAAACGGGGATCCTCGTAATCTTTCTATTAATTCTGGGATCAATGGGAGGGGGTATCTGTTTTTTCTAGTACGTTTGTTCAACTCTCTGTAATCTATTATAGGTCTAAGGGTACCATCCTTATTGGTAACGAAAAACATACCAGCACCCGCGGGGGATGTACTAGGTCTTATGAACCCCTTTTTGAGGTTCTCATCAATATAGACCTTTAAATGTTCTAATACTGGTTTAGAGAGTGGGTAGAGATGGCCAAAAGGTATAGATACCCCTGGTAGCAGATCTATGGGGCAATCATAGGCCCTGTGGGGTGGAAGAGATTCTGCTTCAGTTTTATCAAACACATCTCTAAAATCATGGTATTCTAAGGGTATGTTGTTGTCAGTGTTAGTTACAGAGAGGAGAATAGATTCATTGGATGAATGTTTAACCTCTGAATGGTCAGGGAATGAAATAGTTAAATGTGCCCAATCAATAAGAGGCCTGTGTGAACTTAACCATTTTATACCAAGAATTACACTGAACATAGGAGAAGAGATAACATACAAGGAAATAAGATCTAAATTGTGATTGGTTGAATGAAGGTGTAGGGGTATAGTTTGATGTGTGAGAGGACCACTAGATAAAATACTACCATCAATGACTTTTACTGAGACAGGAGTTTGCTTTTCAATCACAGGTATTTTATTAAGTTTCACAAACTTCATGTCAATGAAGTTTCCGCATGATCCGGTGTCAATTAGTGCCTTCGTCTGGATCTTGCAGGCATCCCACTGTAAATAGACAGGAATAGTGAGATAAGACGTAGAAACTAACTTAGAGAAAAAGTTAAGTTGAAGTTCTGTTTTTTTACCGAACTTTTGTTTTGCAAGTTGGGGGCAATCTTTCACCTCATGTTTTGGTGATGCACAATACAAACAGAGGTTTAGATTCTTCCTTCTGGTCTTTTCCTGCATAGATAAAGGGCCTTTAATAAAACCAATCTCCATGGGCTGTGGTAGGTCCTTTGGAGCAGTAGTAGGTGACATAGGTAACCTCTTGGTACTACCCATTCTCTCGCAACATCTCTCTCTGAGACGCCTATCTATAGAGATAGAAACTGTATAAAATTCCTCCAGGGTTTCAGGTACCCCTATACGTGATATCTCATCCTTGAGCTCTTCACTTAAACCCAAACGAAATTGATTTTTTAGTGATATTTCGTTCCACATAGCATCTCTAGCAAAAATTTTGAATTGAGTGATGTATGTTTCAACTGGGTTTTTATTTTGTTTTAAAGCACGCAAATTATTTTCTGATGATATCTGTTTGTAGGGATCATGATATAGTGTAGACATTTCAGAGAAAAAGGCTTCCAATGATCCCTGAATAGGGTCCTCTTTCTCAAAGAAAGCATCCGCCCATGCCCTGGGCTCACCCCTAAGGTAAGAGATTACCGTTAACACTCTGGTTCTCTCTGTAGCATATGTCTTAGGTGTCAGCTGAAACATTAGCAGACAGGAATTCCTGAATTCTCTGAATTGTGCTCGGTTACCAGAGAACCTTTCAGGAGTAGACACAGCAGGTTCAGGTGTGTGCTCAGAAGTAGTAGGTTTGGCTGCTAAGGTTCCTCTGAGACAGGCTTTTAGGGCCTGATTCTCAACTTGTAATTCTCGGAAAGAATTGACTAAGAGATCAACCCTGTCAGACAGGCTTTTTAAATGATCTGCCATAGTGTTAGGTTCCATCTTTAGGTAATTGTAAAAGTATCTGGAACTAGGAAAAGCTGTGCTGATTCTTTTTATGGCTGGATTATTATGTAATAATTCTTGAACAATTTTGATCAATAGTATCAGTCAGTGATATTCCTTATGACAATATACAAGTAAATTTAGTAAGGCATCTGAATTCTGAGTAAGGCGATTTTCCTTTAAAGTTTAAATATAGTTTTGTGTCACACGAACAACCCTGCTAATATAGATATTATCTTGGTTGTCACTGTGACTTAATATGGCCTTCCTATTATCAGCTGTAGTCAGGTTTATGGCTAAATACAGGAAGATAATTGTAGGCAAGGAAACAGTAATAATTCGTACCTTGTCCGCTCTAATATTTAGGAAGATAATAGTTCATACCTTATCCCTTGAAGTAATATGAGGGTTACCGGGGATATTGCTGAGGGAAAATCCTCCTTGTCAGAGCTTGAATCCGATCACCCGGTGTCAGCTTAGCACACACGCTGAGACTGGCGGCGGCGGTAGCTGATGACGTCACTATAGCTCCACTAGCTGAGGCGGTATCGCTGAGAAAGGAGTTCAACGGAACTTGCAGCACAGAACTGGAATTCAGAATGTACAAATCAAGTAAGTCTGTAGTACAGGAATTAATCCGAGGTATGGCTAGTCAATTGTTGCTGAAGGAACAACTTCAATAATCCAGCAACAGGTAAAGGCAGGCTGTGAGTTTTATAGGGAGTAGGAGGAGGATCCTTAAAGAGACAGTGCAAAGCAAGTAAGTTCCTTACAGTAGGATGATCTTCAGGGGGGTAGTGTTATGTTTTTTTTTAAGGGGGGTTTGGGTTAGATTAAGGGTATGTGGGTGGTGGGTTTTAATGTTGGGGGGTTGCATTTTTCTTTTACAGGCAAAAGAGCAGTTTTCTTTGGGGCATGCCCCGCAAAAGGTCCTTTTAAGCGCTGGTAAGGTAAAAGAGCTTTGAACTTTTTTAATTTAGAATAGGGTAGGGCATTTTTTTTATTTTGGGGGCTTTGTTATTTTATTAGGGGGCTTAGATTAGTTGTAATTAGCTTAAAATTGTTGTAATATGTTTAAAATGTTTGTAACTTATTTTTTTTATTTTTTTGTAACTTAGCTTTTTTTTGTACTTTAGTTAGTTTATGTAATTGTATTTAATTGTAGTTATTTGTATTTAATTCATTTAATTAATGTAATGATAGTGTAGTGTTAGGTTTAATTGTAACTTAGGTTAGGATTTATTTTACATGTAATTTTGTATTTCTTTTAGCTAGGTAGTTATTAAATAGTTAATAACTATTTAATAACTATTCTAACTAGCTAAAATAAATACAAAGTTACCTGTAAAATAAATATAAATCCTAAAATAGCTACAATGTAATTATTAATTACATTGTAGCTATCTTAGGGTTTATTTTACAGGTAAGTATTTAGTTTTAAATGGAAATAATTTATTATAGTATAGTGTAGTGTTAGGTGTAATTGTAACTTAGATTAGGATTTATTTTACAGGTAAATTTCTCTTTATTTTAGCTAGGTAAGCTATTAAATAGTTAATAACTATTTAATAGCTATTGTACCTAGTTAAAATAAATTGAAAGTTACCTGTAAAATAAAAATAAATCCTAAGATAGCTACAATATAATTATTATTTATATTGTAGCTATATTAGGGTTTATTTTATAGGTAAGTATTTAGTTTTAAATAGGATTAATTTAGTTAATAATAGAAATATTATTTAGATTTATTTAATTAATATTTAAGTTGGGGGTGTTAGGGTTAGGGTTAGACTTAGGTTTATTGGTTAATAATTTTATTACAGTGGCGGCGGTGTAGGGGGGGCAAGATAGGGGCTAATAAATTTATTATAGGTGGCGATGGTGTAAGGGGGCAGATTAGGGGTTAATATGTTTAATATAGGTTGCGTCGGGGTCCGGGATTGGCGGTTTAGGGGTTAAACTATTTATTTAGTTGCGGCGAGGTCCGGGATCAGCAGGATAGGGGTTTATAACTTTATTATAGGTGGCGACGGTATAGGGGGGGCAGGATAGGGGTTACTAGGTATAATGTAGGTGGCAGCGGTGTCCGGGAGCGGCGGTTTTAGGGGTTAATACATTTATAAGAGTTGCGGCGGGGTCTAGGAGCGGCGGTTTAGGGGTTAATAACTTTATTGAGTTGAGGGGGGCTCTGGGGGCACCGGTATAGGGGGTAGAACAGTGTAGTTTAGTGTGGGTGCTTAGTGACAGGCTAGCAATAAAGCTGTCAAAAAGCCGAAGAGCAGTGAGATCAGATGAGTGATAACTCTCACAGTCCGTAGCTCATCGCCCCGTACTTGGTGCGCGGCTTTTTGACAGATTTATTGATAACTTAGGCGAAATTTTGCAGGTCCACGGCGGCAATGGTAGGCGAGCTTAGGCGGGCGTATTGGGCCAGTGAAGGCAGGTAAGTTGACACATTGATAACTAGGCCTCTAAGTGTCCACTAGTTAATAGAGACTGGGATTTATCTGTATTCTTATAAATGTCCAGGTTTATTGCCTCACAAATCCCTAATGATCCCATGGAGTTGTTTATTATCTCTTGATGCCCCTACCCTGTTACCCATCTTGGATAACAATAAGGGGTAACTTATATCCCAGTTGATTGAGTATATCTACAATGTGGGTATAGATTGTGTTACATTGTATTATATTGTAGGGTAAGATAAATATACATTTTGGATTATATTCTCTTAGTAATGATAACACAGATTCTAATGCTTGATGAGTAAGGTTACAATAGGTTATAATGGATTATTTGAAATAGATGGATCTATATGAAGAGGTTATTATATTTTATGTATTCACTATAGAATAAGCATTGATGAGGTTAAACACTAATGGGAGCTTGAATTTTATGGGAGGTGCTAAGTAATTACCTATGTAAAACTATGAGTACCTGTGTGATGTCACAATGGGAGGTATCTGTATAGGCTATTTAAGGACACTTAGGCCTAGATTTGGAGTTCGGCGGTAAAAGGGCTGTTAACGCTCCACGGGCTTTTTTCTGGCCGCACCATAAATTTAACTCTGGTATCGAGAGTTCAAACAAATGCTGCGTTAGGCTCCAAAAAAGGAGCGTAGAGCATTTTTACCGCAAATGCAACTCTCGATACCAGAGTTGCTTACAGACGCGGCCGGCATCAAAAACGTGCTCGTGCACGATTCTCCCATAGGAAACAATGGGGCTGTTTGAGCTGAAAAAAAACCTAACACCTGCAAAAAAGCAGCGTTCAGCTCCTAACGCAGCCCCATTGTTTCCTATGGGGAAACACTTCCTACGTCTGCACCTAACACTCTAACATGTACCCCGAGTCTAAACACCCCTAACCTTACACTTATTAACCCCTAATGTGACCCCCCGCTATCGCTGACCCCTGCATATTATTATTAACCCCTAATCTGCCGCTCCGTACACCGCCGCAACCAACGTTATCCCTATGTACCCCTAATCTGCTGCCCCTAACACCGCAGACCCCTATATTATATTTATTAACCCCTAACCTGCCCCCCACAACGTCGCCGACACCTACCTACACTTATTAACCCCTAATCTGCCGAGCGGACCTGAGCGCTACTATAATAAAGTTATTAACCCCTAATCCGCCTCACTAACCCTATCATAAATAGTATTAACCCCTAATCTGCCCTCCCTAACATCGCCGACACCTACCTTCAATTATTAACCCCTAATCTGCCGACCGGAGCTCACCGCTATTCTAATAAATGTATTAACCCCTAAAGCTAAGTCTAACCCTAACACTAACACCCCCCTAACTTAAATATAATTTACATCTAACGAAATAAATTAACTCTTATTAAATAAATTATTCCTATTTAAAGCTAAATACTTACCTGTAAAATAAACCCTAATATAGCTACAATATAAATTATAATTATATTATAGCTATTTTAGGATTAATATTTATTTTACAGGCAACTTTGTAATTATTTTAACCAGGTACAATAGCTATTAAATAGTTAAGAACTATTTAATAGTTACCTAGTTAAAATAATTACAAATTTACCTGTAAAATAAATCCTAACCTAAGATATAATTAAACCTAACACTACCCTATCAATAAAATAATTAAATAAACTACCTACAATTACCTACAATTAACCTAACACTACACTATCAATAAATTAATTAAACACAATTGCTACAAATAAATACAATTAAATAAACTATCTAAAGTACAAAAAATAAAAAAGAACTAAGTTACAAAAAATAAAAAAATATTTACAAACATAAGAAAAATATTACAACAATTTTAAACTAATTACACCTACTCTAAGCCCCCTAATAAAATAACAAAGCCCCCCAAAATAAAAAATTCCCTACCCTATTCTAAATTAAAAAAGTTACAAGCTCTTTTACCTTACCAGCCCTGAACAGGGCCCTTTGCGGGGCATGCCCCAAGAAGTTCAGCTCTTTTGCCTGTAAAAAAAAACATACAATACCCCCCCCCAACATTACAACCCACCACCCACATACCCCTAATCTAACCCAAACCCCCCTTAAATAAACCTAACACTAAGCCCCTGAAGATCTTCCTACCTTGTCTTCACCATCCAGGTATCACCGATCCGTCCTGGCTCCAAGATCTTCATCCAACCCAAGGGGGGGTTGGCGATCCATAATCCGGTGCTGAAGAGGTCCAGAAGAGGCTCCAAAGTCTTCCTCCTATCCGGCAAGAAGAGGACATCCGGACCGGCAAACATCTTCTCCAAGCGGCATCTTCGATCTTCTTCCATCCGGTGCGGAGCGGGTCCATCTTGAAGCAGGCGACGCGGATCCATCCTCTTCTTCCGATGTCTCCCGACTAATGACGGTTCCTTTAAGGGACGTCATCCAAGATGGCGTCCCTCGAATTCCGATTGGCTGATAGGATTCTATCAGCCAATCGGAATTAAGGTAGGAATTTTCTGATTGGCTGATGGAATCAGCCAATCAGAATCAAGTTCAATCCGATTGGCTGATCCAATCAGCCAATCAGATTGAGCTCGCATTCTATTGGCTGTTCCGATCAGCCAATAGAATGCGAGCTCAATCTGATTGGCTGATTGGATCGGCCAATCGGATTGAACTAGATTCTGATTGGCTGATTCCATCAGCCAATCAGAAAATTCCTACCTTAATTCCAATTGGCTGATAGAATCCTATCAGCCAATCGGAATTCGAGGGACGCCATCTTGGATGACGTCCCTTAAAGGAACCGTCATTAGTCGGGAGACATCGGAAGAAGAGGATGGATCCGCGTCGCCTGCTTCAAGATGGACCCGCTCCGCACCGGATGGAAGAAGATCGAAGATGCCGCTTGGAGAAGATGTTTGCCGGTCCGGATGTCCTCTTCTTGCCGGATAGGAGGAAGACTTTGGAGCCTCTTCTGGACCTCTTCAGCACCGGATTATGGATCGCCAACCCCCCCTTGGGTTGGATGAAGATCTTGGAGCCAGGACGGATCGGTGATACCTGGATGGTGAAGACAAGGTAGGAAGATCTTCAGGGGCTTAGTGTTAGGTTTATTTAAGGGGGGTTTGGGTTAGATTAGGGGTATGTGGGTGGTGGGTTGTAATGTTGGGGGGGGGGGGTATTGTATGTTTTTTTTTACAGGCAAAAGAGCTGAACTTCTTGGGGCATGCCCCGCAAAGGGCCCTGTTCAGGGCTGGTAAGGTAAAAGAGCTTGTAACTTTTTTAATTTAGAATAGGGTAGGGAATTTTTTATTTTGGGGGGCTTTGTTATTTTATTAGGGGGCTTAGAGTAGGTGTAATTAGTTTAAAATTGTTGTAATATTTTTCTTATGTTTGTAAATATTTTTTTATTTTCTGTAACTTAGTTCTTTTTTATTTTTTGTACTTTAGATAGTTTATTTAATTGTATTTATTTGTAGCAATTGTGTTTAATTAATTTATTGATAGTGTAGTGTTAGGTTAATTGTAGGTAATTGTAGGTAGTTTATTTAATTATTTTATTGATAGGGTAGTGTTAGGTTTAATTATATCTTAGGTTAGGATTTATTTTACAGGTAAATTTGTAATTATTTTAACTAGGTAACTATTAAATAGTTCTTAACTATTTAATAGCTATTGTACCTGGTTAAAATAAATACAAAGTTGCCTGTAAAATAAATATTAATCCTAAAATAGCTATAATATAATTATAATTTATATTGTAGCTATATTAGGGTTTATTTTACAGGTAAGTATTTAGCTTTAAATAGGATTAATTTATTTAATAAGAGTTAATTTATTTCGTAAGATGTAAATTATATTTAAGTTAGGGGGGTGTTAGTGTTAGGGTTAGACTTAGCTTTAGGGGTTAATACATTTATTAGAATAGCGGTGAGCTCCGATCGGAAGATTAGGGGTTAATAATTGAAGGTAGGTGTCGGCGATGTTAGGGAGGGCAGATTAGGGGTTAATACTATTTATGATAGGGTTAGTGAGGCGGATTAGGGGCTAATAACTTTATTATAGTAGCGCTCAGGTCCGCTCGGCAGATTAGGAGTTAATAAGTGTAGGCAGGTGTCGGCGACGTTGAGGGGGGCAGATTAGGGGTTAATAAATATAATATAGGGGTCGGCGGTGTTAGGGGTAGCAGATTAGGGGTACATAGGGATAACGTAGGTGGCGGCGATTTGCGGTCGGAAGATTAGGGGTTAATTATTTTAAGTAGCTTGCGGCGACGTTGTGGGGGGCAAGTTAGGGGTTAAGGAATATAATATAGGGGTCGGCGGGGTTAGGGGCAGCAGATTAGGGGTACATAAGTATAACGTAGGTGGCGGTCGGCAGATTAGGGGTTAAAAATTTTAATCGAGTGGCGGCGATGTGGGGGGAGCTCGGTTTAGGGGTACATAGGTAGTTTATGGGTGTTAGTGTACTTTAGGGTACAGTAGTTAAGAGCTTTATAAACCGGCGTTAGCCAGAAAGCTCTTAACTCCTGCTATTTTCAGGCGGCTGGAATCTTGTCGTTAGAGCTCTAACGCTCACTTCAGAAACGACTCTAAATACCGGCGTTAGAAAGATCCCATTGAAAAGATAGGCTACGCAAATGGCGTAGGGGGATCTGCGGTATGGAAAAGTCGCGGCTGAAAAGTGAGCGTTAGACCCTTTAATCACTGACTCCAAATACCAGCGGGCGCCCAAAACCAGCGTTAGGAGCCTCTAACGCTGGTTTTGACGGCTACCGCCGAACTCCAAATCTAGGCCCTAGTGTGTTTGATTTTATACATACAAACATAGAAACATAGATATTGACGGCAGATAAGAGCCATAGGCCCAGCAAGTCTGCCCGATATTACCTAACAGTATGTAATGAGTGAACGGACTTCGTGACTTGTCAAACACAACTGCAGAACAGATAGTAAAAAGGATGGATGTTTCACCCCTTTGATAGGTATCACTATGGCAGCCAGTGATATCAGTTAAAGTAAAGAGGGTGAGTTAATATATATATCTATCTGAAGGAAGGAATCCTCTCTCTAAATGTTAGGTGAGTAGTAACCTAACAAATCAGTATTTTATGTCCCAAGCCGTTTCCAGACTGATAGGTGTCAGGAGATTTAAGTGGTAG
Organism: Bombina bombina; assembly: GCF_027579735.1. Taxonomy (NCBI): domain Eukaryota; kingdom Metazoa; phylum Chordata; class Amphibia; order Anura; family Bombinatoridae; genus Bombina; species Bombina bombina. The sequence continues at coordinate 341,111,846 of NC_069501.1, read as the reverse complement.
CGTAGTGAATGAAATTTCAGTGTAAGACGTTGATTGAATTCTCCACAGGAGATAGCACTCTGTAAGACTAGGTTACACTTGCTGCTCTTCGAATAGCATATTCACAAGAAGAGTAAGGCAGTTCCGTTACCTGTCTCTTTCAACTGCAGCTAGCAGCGTTCTGAGGACTGAGCGCAGGAGGCCGGGGAGGAGTCACTCGCTGACGCGCTGGAGTGATTGACAGCGCAGGACGCTAGCGAGTCCCGGTTTCTGTGATCTCCACTGCGGCTTGTTAGAATCCGGTAAGGTAGTTGTGTAGTATAATTCAGAAGAGTAAGACAGGAGTTGTAAGGTGTATAATCCAACGGGGGGGTGTCAGCGCAGACCAAAGCCTGGGGCCTACGGTACCACGAGAGGCAGATGCAGATTTATCTGATAAGGAGCTCCCTGAACAGATTCAGACCACGCAGCATTATGATCCAAAGCTATTCATGTTTATTGAACATTGTAATCATGTCTTATAGCGTACAGAGACAGCACATAGGGTTAAGGGGATGACACGTTTGGACCGCGTCATTTTACACAGTTATACAGAGCAGAAATACCTGGAAAAGCTAGAACATGAGTTTCTCATAACAATATTTACAGAGTCATAACAAACTACCATCTGCAGAGACAACCAAGTGTCTAAAGCCTCTTGTTTACATTATCTTATGCTATCTTACTTCTAGGCGTTAGGCCAGGGTACATTGGCAAGGCCGAATAGCTAAAGAAACTCATAACATGCATAATATTCTCACTGCATAATAACCCAGTATAATAAAGTCTATTCATTCTAAAATGGCTGCGAGGAACAAGATGGCTGCGAAGAACAAGATGGCTGCCATCAGGTTCATATTACCCCTAACATACCACCCTTTTATTCTAACAGAATAACATAAAAACTAAAACAACTTAACGAATATAAAGAACCTTATAGCGAGATGGCTGAGCGGTGACATTATGGAAAAAGGAATGGTGAGGGTTAGCATGAGTACTGGTAAGCTTATTAATCAAACACACAGTAAGCTTATATATGAAAAAGAAAGCAAGAAACAGAAAAAGAAGAAATGCAAAACCCATTAAAATTTTCATACCAAGAGCTCCTAGCCAGGAACTCAGACCAAAGGTCCAATCTATACCATCAAAGAGACCTGTTGGCTGCTTACGTATGTGTGATTGAATGTCATGCAAAGTGTCAAGATCATGGTGTATTCTACCAGTGTTGTTCCAGATAAAAACACAGCAAGAAGAACCTATGCGCTTACATACTCCTCCTTCTGCTGCTAGCAAATAATCTAAAGCCATACGATTCTGGAGAGCAGTCTGAGCGATCTGCTCTTGTCGCATAGTTAAGGACTCTATGGCGTCTGCAGTGGAATTAAAAGCTGCATCTACCAGTGTAGCAAACAAATTAAGCTTATAATATAAGCGCATGACAGCTGCGGTAGGAAACCAAGATGCAGTAGCTATCTCGGCAGTACTAGTCTTAACTGTAAAATCAGAAGCTCTACGTGTTCGCAGTTTAGCATTAGGGAGTGTGTCATGAATACTTAATGCTGGGAATATGTAACCCAAATAACAAGGTGAGAGATGGCTACATGGTATAATTTTAACTGCCCATCTTTCACAAAGCCAATAATAACCATAAGGTAACTTAATAACTGAAGGACATGAGGGAAATCTTTTCCTCTTAGCTTCTGGAGAAGCACCTGTCTGTTTACCTATATTTCTGTTGTTACGCCAGAACCAATTACGAATTGTGTTGTGTGGTTCAGTGTACTTAGCAGTAAAATTACGAATATACTCAAAAGAAAGATAGGATCCATCCCATATATTTAACAGTGTAGCATTAACTGGTGTGGCTGCATTGTAGATTAAGGCAACTGTAATAGGCATTTGAATAAGTGTACTGGGGTGAAAACTAGTACCATTAAGATTATGGGACATAATAACACCATGGTTTACACAATTGACTAAGTGTACCCTATCCTTTTCAAAACCTTTATCAGTGTTAACTATTGGTGTAAAATTCCACATAGTATCATCATTTATCATTTGTGTCAAATTGTGTGCGGTAATAGGAAAACCCACAAATGGATAACCCCACTTCCCCCCATGAGGGACATAGCCACAAACCCAACAAGAATCAGTCTGATTAGTCACTTTGTATAAGTTCGTGGCAGCTTTAACAAAAGCATTGTCAGTTTCCCATGCCGACATATGCAACTCTCTGACATCACGGGTGAGAGGGATGGATAAGGGATTAGTGACATTGTCAATTACACTTTTATTATCATTGTGCCGGGGCGCACCAGGACTAGGGAATGGCCTGAGTTTGTGCAGGGGCGCACCAGGATTGAAGATTAGGATCAGGATGACAATCACGGATGCGAAGAACACTGCTGGCAGGAGGTACCACACTATTCGATACTCGATGGAATCATGGAGCGGCCAGGGTTGACGTCGTCTGGGGCCCTCTTGATCCGGTTCGCGTGGATCCATACTGGAGCTTCCTCTGTAAGGACAGCGGTTCTTGTCACAGCGATCACAGTAGTTGGAAGGCCAAAAGGAGGATCCAGCGACTTATTCTTGTGGAGCTGCTTCACCAAGACAGTATCTCCAGGCTTGAACGGGTGTGTCGGGATACCTGTAGGCTGAGGAAGAGTAGAAGAAACATCACCATAGATGCCATTCAATGTTTCAATCAGATTAGTTACATATTCTTCCCTTACAACATTGATATCTCCCCTTACCACAGGAGAACCTTTTTGTTTACACCATGGGGTTGGAAAAGGTCTGCCCATCAGAATTTCAAAAGGTGAATAACCCGTAGTGGTGCTAGGGGTCATTCTGATTTCTGCCAATACTGCAGGTAAATGTTCAAGCCAATTAGTAAATGTACCACCAGTTCCCTTCCTGAACTTATCTTTAATGGTTCTATTCATGCGCTCTACCTGTCCTGATGACTGTGGGTGATAAGGAATATGAAACTTCCAGTCAATGGACAACATAGTACAAATCATTTGTGTAATCTGTGAAGTGAAAGGAGTACCTCTGTCACTGTTTATCTGTAATGGACAACCAAAACGAGGAATAATTTCCTTGCACAATATCTTTGCTACAGTACGTGCATTCTCTTGAGTGGTTGGAAAGGCCTCAACCCACTTACTGAATTGATCAACAATGACTAAAAGATACTTGTATCCACCTCGCGCAGTGGGCATGTGTGTGAAATCAATTTGCAATACCTGCATAGGACCATCAGGGGGTGGTAAATGCTCAAGTTTACCATGTACAAGGCCTCCAGGATTATTTCTGGCACAAGTTAGACATCTGTCCAGTTGTCTATCGATCATGCGCAACAGATCTTTAATGACATACTTGGATGTCATCAGATTCTTGGTCTGTTGTTTACTTATGTGACCAAAACCATGAAAATGACTAATAAACAATGGTGCGGCAATTTGTGGTATCCCTACTCTCCCCTCCTCGTCTGACCACAGGCCATCTTGGCCGTTGGTCAGACCAGCAGAGATCCAAGTCTGTAAATCAGTTTCAGTTGCGCCAAACTGTAGGTGCGCCACATCCACATCAGATGCTAAGGCAGGAATCATTACCATGTGTAACTGTTCCTGTGTAGTAGTGCTGAGATAGTCAGGGTGCGGTGGACCCCGAAACGCAGCCTCCTTAGCAATGGTGTCTGCAAAATCATTGCCAAGTCTAACGTCAGTGGAGTCAGTACTGTGGCCTTTACATTTAACAATTGCTAGCTTATGTGGTAATTTAATTGCATCTAAGAGTTCCTGTACCAGTGTAGAATGTGAGATACTCTTACCATCAGCTGCAACAAAACCTCTGTTCTGCCAAATCACTCCAAAATCATGCACAACTCCAAACGCATACCTTGAGTCAGTGTAAATGGTCACATCTTTCATCGCAAACGCTCTACATGCCTGAGCTAGGGCTACCAATTCAGCTGCTTGGGCTGACACAAAAGGCAGAGAACCAGCAGTAACCACTGTGTCGGGTAACTGTACCACAGCAAAGCCTGTAAGATAAACACCATCAGCAGGTTTAGAACATGACCCATCAACAAAAACAACTTCTCCCTCCTCTAGTGGAGTTGTTTGCAAGTCAAGACGTGGTGACGTCTCTGTGTGTACAGTGTCTATGCAATTGTGGGCCTCAGGGTGTTCTAAAGGACATTTAGAAATCAATGCATGTAATAAAGGTGCTGGGCCTCCTGTGGGTGCAATGTATTTGATAGTGAGGTTTGCAGTGGATGTGAGAATTGTTTCATAGCCTGACCTTCTCTGTGCAGTCATGTGCTGTGTAGTGAGATTATTTAACACTTGCAAGACTTGATGTGATGTATGCAATATCAGAGAATGTGACAGTACCAATGTTTGTGCCGCTTCCACCATCATAGCGCATGCTGCTGTAGCTCTTAAGCATGCCGGCATACCCTGTACCACCGTTGGCAATAATTTTGAATAAAAAGCTACCGCTCTGTACCCATTACCGTGTTCCTGAGCAAGGACCCCTGCTGCTGTACCTCCCCCTTCTGTGCAATACAGGTGAAATGTTAGGTTATAGTTGGGTAAACCTAGGGCTGGAGCGGAACAGAGAGCCTGCTTGAGGGTGTTGTAGGCCTTATCAAGAGCCTGTGTCCAGTGGATTTGTTCTGGTTCATGCTGACCTGTAACTGAACGCAAAATATGATCATAATATGAACAGTCTGGTATCCATTGCCTGCAGTAAGTAACCATACCCAGAAAAGATAACATAGCAGTCTTTGTTTGTGGTCGAGGAATAACCATGAGAGCCTTAACTCTTTCAGGGGATAACAGTCTCTTGCCTGCTGAAAGAAGAAAACCCAGGTATGTTACTTGTGGAAGACAAAATTGCATTTTTCTCAAAGTCACTTTGTGCCCTGCATCACCTAAGTGCTGAAGCAAATGGAGAGAGTCAGTTTTACAAGTCTGTTCATCAACACTGCACAACAACAAATCATCCACATACTGTATTAAAGTGGAACCTTCAGGAGGTGTCCAGGATTCTAGGGTCTTACGAACTACAGCTGAGTACGCGGCAGGGGAATCAATAAAGCCCATTGGTAAACGATTAAACGTATATTGATTCCCTAAATACGTAAAACCAAACAACGGTTGAGTGTCGGGATGCACAGGGATGCTAAAGAATGCACTGCAGAGATCAATGACTTTAAAGCAAGTTGCAGTACTTGGGATGGCTGTTAAAATAGCATTAACATCTGGCACTATCGGTGCAAGTGGCTGCACCAGAGCATTTACTGCTCGCAAGTCTTGTGTAAATCTGTATTCTGTACCTCCAGGTTTAGGAACAGGATTGATAGGTGTATTGTATGGTGACAGTGTGCGTCTAATAACTTTCTTAGACAATAGGTCCTTAATTACAGGAGCTATTCCCTGTTCCTTTTCCTTAGACAAAGGGTACTGCTTAATGTATACAGGTTTAGCACCTGGTTTGAGAGTGGCTTTATATGGTGTGCATGAAATGAAACCTGGATCATTAAATCCAGTGGCCCATAAACTCTGTTTTAACTCATCAAGTGCCTCTGGCACATCATTAGTGACATGTGAAGCATGTGTGAATGCATCTGGCTCTAATTGTACAGGTATAACCTTAGGATCTTTTACAATATTCCTACCATATTTCCATGTCCACAAATGTTCTGGTGTTTGCACATAAACTGTATCTGGTGTAAGTACAACTGCATTAACTGGTGCTTTCCACATCTCTTTCTCAACATGATCAGTAATCCAAGGTCTGTAAAAAGCTTGTGTCACAACTTTGTCAGGGTGTGAGGCATACTCAAACACATTCTCAAGAGTCTGTAAACTGAGTTTATCAAGGTACAACTGTTTAGTAAGGGCAGGTTCAGGATCAGCTGCATACAGCAACGGAACTGAATCCCAGGGAGTGTCAACATGCAATCCTCCCTTGCAATCAATATTAACAGACATTTGCATCTTAGCCATTAAATCCCTTCCAAGCAAATTAACAGGACTATTGGGTATTATGCGAAAAGCATACACAAATCTGTTTGAAGGGCTGTCATTTGGATACACCTCCAAAGGAGGCGTCCTGGGACACGAAATTGGGACTCCTGTAATGCCAACAGATTTTTCACATGTATTAGTCACTGGCCCATTGTATTCTCTAGCAGAAATGCTAGATTTAGTTGCTCCGGTATCTACCAAAAAATCATGTGGGACACCTTGCACAACTAAAGACATTAAGGGTAAATCTTGCCAATGATACGACAACTGAGCAGTATAACATGTGAGCAGTCCCTTCTGCTGGCAATCCTAGCGGGTACTATTCTGATTCTGGGAAGGTGACTGAGTCCAGGGTATCTGATATCTAGGAGTGTTGCTGGGATTCTGGGAGGAATTATTATTCCCACCATACTGATCATTTCTATCCCTTCTAGGCTGTGGGCAGTCCTGCTGCCAATGATCATAAGACCCACAATTCCAGCAAGATCTGTCTGTGGAGTTATGTGCCTCTTGTCTCCTATCACCGTTCCACTGAAATCTGTCTCTTCCCCTTCCTCGAAAGCTTCTATTCTGCCCTCTATTCTGCTTTCTTCCTCTCCTGTTACCTGACGCATTAAACATACTCTCCTGACCTTTCTCATTATACACACGAAAAACATCTGCTGCATCTTTCTCTCTTATAGCCTTTTCAAATTCTTCCACTTTCATTGCATGAATACCTGAAATTGTCTGTCTCACCAATTGTGCAGTTTGCGAATGCATATTATTCAACAAGTGTTGCACATACAGTTGTGCCAACTCTCCTTGCGTACCCAAACAACATTCCTGTCGCCAACAATCACCAAACCTCTTCAGAAAATCAGACACCTGTTCACCCTTCTTTTGCTTACATGCACCAGCTTTCGTAATATCCTTACGATCACCATGCTGACTTTTAAAGAATTTCTCCACATCCTCCCACATTACACTCACAACAGCCGCATCTCTCCACACATAATCATCATTCACTGGAACATCATACTTAGTATCCAGGAACTTGCACACTTCAGTAAAATTCACATCTGTGTATTTAGTGATCACATTCAACAAAAACCTGTAGTCTGGACCACCCAGACACATATCTCTAGTCACCCGTCTAAGATAAGTTATTGCTCCCATCGGATGCTTTACAGGATCAGGACATTTTAATGCCCAATCCATCAAGCGGTCTGTGTCGGGAGGACGAATCATCGTCTGGTCCCCGATTATAAAAAACGGTGCTTCTATGTTCACATCATCCTCAAAATCAGTGTCTGCTCCCTGCGTGTGTGATCTCGTATGCTTCCCTATAGGACTGGGACCTGTGACAGCTGCAGTTTTCACAGCTTTCGCTTTTACAGATTTAGATGTCTTTGCAGCGCTCTGCAACCCCCCTTCTCTGCCCACACTGTTAGGGATTGTGAGAGCTAATTTCTTTACACTACCAGGAGCCCGACATTCCACTCTCTCCCCCTCCCCTTCAGACATTCCTGCATCTGTACTGCTCTGAAGAGAACCAGTTAACCCTTTTCTAGCACTTAAAGTGGCAACAGCAACATCTTCCAGCTGCTCTATTTCCTTGACGCTGTGTGCTTTCTTAAGCACAGACAACGAAGGGTACAGTGCAGATGAATGAGGCGGAGGAAGTGTCGGGGCAGGTGGGGGCAATGCCGGTGCCGTGGGCACGGCGGCTGATGGTATGGGCACAGCCGCTGATGCCGTGGGCACAGCCAGATATGGTGGAGGCAGGATATTGCATTCAGTCCAAAACACAGACAGCTTTATCCAAACCTCTCCACATTCCTTCATGTATTTCTTATCCCATTTAGGATCGCCCTCTGGTCCCTTATAAGCAGGATCCTTTAAACACATCCCTCTTATCATAGTTACATGCGGTTCACAGAGGGAGCCTATACGGGGGAACGGATTTTGCTCCTGAGGGAACAAGGATTCGCTCCACCCACTCATGTTATCCACAAATGGAATTACATAATATTGTCCTGCAATTCTAGCTACAAAGTCTTTTGGAGTTTCCCCTTTAACTGGCTTAGGGTTTGTAACACGCACAGTATTTTTACCAGCACTGGATGGTACACGCTGCACAGTCTTGTACTTAATATTACATTTCTGATCAGCATTTTTATCACATTTTTTGCTGTGTGCAGACCCCATTGTTACACAAAAATAATTACAGCGATATTAGCAGCAGCAATAATAAAATGCACAATCACTTAATATGTTCTATGCACAGCACAATAAACAAAGCAAAATAAGCAAAAGCAAAGCCTCAGATAGCAACACCAGCCTCAAGTGGATACCAAAACTCTATAACGGAATAAATCAGGGAAACTTCAACACACATGAGACTTACTCACGTCACTGCCAAGTTCGCCCGGGGGACCTTATCTTAAAAGAACCTCCCGTCAACTGGCATTCATATATTACTTGCGCGCTTATCACCGACAGGACTCACAATACCTGCCGTGTCCCAGCACAGGACTGATTACCTGTCTGGAGGGGTTATCACAACTGCCGGCAGGACTTTAACCTCCGCAAACCTGTGCTTCAACCACAGGAACCCCTTTAACCTTATATCATATATTACACCTTTTAAAAATACAAACAATTAAATTTAGGTTCAAATTCACAGAAGGAAAGCAGCGTAATAAAACCACGATAACTTACCCTCTGCGAATTCCACTATCCTGACACCAAGAATTGTAAGGTTTTTAATCCAACGGGGGGGTGTCAGCGCAGACCAAAGCCTGGGGCCTACGGTACCACGAGAGGCAGATGCAGATTTATCTGATAAGGAGCTCCCTGAACAGATTCAGACCACGCAGCATTATGATCCAAAGCTATTCATGTTTATTGAACATTGTAATCATGTCTTATAGCGTACAGAGACAGCACATAGGGTTAAGGGGATGACACGTTTGGACCGCGTCATTTTACACAGTTATACAGAGCAGAAATACCTGGAAAAGCTAGAACATGAGTTTCTCATAACAATATTTACAGAGTCATAACAAACTACCATCTGCAGAGACAACCAAGTGTCTAAAGCCTCTTGTTTACATTATCTTATGCTATCTTACTTCTAGGCGTTAGGCCAGGGTACATTGGCAAGGCCGAATAGCTAAAGAAACTCATAACATGCATAATATTCTCACTGCATAATAACCCAGTATAATAAAGTCTATTCATTCTAAAATGGCTGCGAGGAACAAGATGGCTGCGAAGAACAAGATGGCTGCCATCAGGTTCATATTACCCCTAACAGGAGTCTCACAGGGGAGACCGGGATCCTCAGCAGGAATCAGTTAGTCTTGAATTTAGTCCTCTGGGAAACAGCAAGTGCCGAAGTAGTTAGAAAGCTGAGTCCTTGAGTTGCAAAGTGAAAACAAACTTTAGCAAGAGGGAGGTTGCAACCACAAGAGAATATAACTAAAAAGTTTTTGTAATCCACAATAAAGTTGGGAAGCAAAATTATTCCAGAAGGAATAGGAGAGCTCAGTATGAGCAGAAGTTACTCCGTCTAAGCAACAAAATACTAAGCACCTGCCCTTAGAAGAACAGGTGTATTTAAAGACTCTGTGGGCAGGGCTTAGACAGTGCAGTTTGAGACTTAAAGGTAAAGGCATGCAGTGAAGAACCCTGACATCACCCCCTCCTCAAGAAAGCTGTCCCACAGCTTGAGGTCTAGGTCTATCCAGGAAGCGACTGTGAAAAGTAGAGATGAGTCTAGGAGCGTCAACTTCCAAGGCGTCCTCCCAAGAGTCTTCTTCTGAGGGATAACCCTTCCAGTGAATAAGATATTGTAGTACTGAACCCCTGTAACGGGAGTCCAGAATGGAATGAACTTCGTATACTTGAGTATCAGTTGTAACTGAGGAGTCTGCAAGGATGGGTTCTTGTTGTCTAGATCCGGTATAAGGTTTTAGAAGAGAGACGTGGAAGGTGGGATGTACCTTCATTCCGATGGGTAATTGCAAGGTGACAGCGTTAGGGTTGACTACTCGGTTTATTACAAAAGGACCAATAAACTTCCTAGCAAGTTTCTTGCTTGGAACTTGAAGTTTCAAGTTCTTCGTGGAAAGCCAAACCCGGTCCTCCACAGAGTAACTGGGGGGAGTTCTTCTTCTGAGATCGTAATGCCTTTTCTGCGTTGCTTGAGCATTCTGAATGTTCTGTTTGATGAAATCAAAGTTGTCTAAAATCCTAATAGTGAAGTCATCCAGATTGGGTGAATCAGTACTTGAGGTAGGGTTGAAGAATAGTAGGGTGAAATCCGTAATTCGCAAAGAAAGGTGAACAATTTGTTAATGAGCTGGTTAAGTTGTTGTAGGCATATTCAGCCATGGGTAAGTAAGAGATCCACTGGTCTTGCTGGTAAGAACAAAAACAACGGAGATATTCCTCAATCCATTGATTCAAACGTTCCGTCTGTCCGTTGGTCTGGGGGTGGTAAGCTGTTGTGAATCTATGATCAACTTGAAGAAGTTTGGTCAATGTAGACCAAAATCGAGAGGTGAATTGCGTCCCTCTGTCAGTGATCACTTTAGCAGGTACGCCATGTAATTTAACAATATTGTCTAAGAAAAGACGAACTGTTTCTGAAGATGAAGGAACCTTATGGTAGGGAATGAAATGCCCCATCTTGGTGAACATATCCACTATGACAAGTATGGTGTTCTGTTTTTGTGATATGGGTAATTCAACAATGAAGTTCATACTTATTTATTCCCAGGGATGACTAGGAATGGGTAGAGACATCAATAAGCCATAAGGTCTTAACCTTTCGTTTTTTGAGGTAATGCAGGTGGAACAAGTACCAACGTAGTCTTTAACTGTTTGCTTCATTTTAGGCCACCAGTATGATCTGTTTAGTAAGTCCAAGGTACGTCTGACACCAGGATGACCTGAGGTTGGAATGTCGTGATGATATTTTAAAACCTGGTTCCTTAGAGCTTGAGGTACATAAAGCTTATCTTTGTGACAGAAGAAGCCCTCTTTTTTCTCTAATTGGTAACGTGTGAGTTCGTTGTCTTGTCTTTGATGTCTTTTAATCTCGGATAGGAAAGGCGTAGTGATGCCTATGAAGCGTTCTTGAGGAATCACTGATTGGATCTCATGTGTTATAGATGGTTTAACATCTCTTCTAGAGAGAGCATCAGCCTTCCCGTTCTTGCTGGCTGGACGGTATTGAATAATGAAGTCAAATCTGGAAAAATATAGGCTCCAACGGACCTGTCTCGCTGATAAGGTTTTATTGTTCTGAAGATATTGGAGGTTTTTATGGTCTGTGTAGATTGTGACAGGAAATTTAGCTCCCTCCAAAAGATGTCTCCAGTTCTCTAGAGCTCTGCGAATGGCGAGGAGTTCTTTGTCACCTATAGTGTAATTCATCTCCGCAGTAGACATAGTTTTGGAGAAGAACGAGACTGGGTGCAAAGGTTCCATCATAGATAGTCGTTGGTAGAGTACAGCCCCTATGGCAAAGTCTGATGAATCAACTTCAAGGATGTAAGGCAATGAGGCATCAGAGAATCAGAGTATAGGTGCTGTGGAAAAACTGGTCTTGAGAAACTCAAAAGCTGTGGAAGCTTCCTTGCTCCAAATGAAAGGTTTAGACTGGGTAGTGAGTTGAGTAAAAGGTTTTACTATTTTGGAGAATCCCTTGATAAATTTCCAATAATAGTTGGAAAATCCAAGAAAACGTTGTAGATCCTTCCTATTATCTGGTTGAGGCCAGTCCATTACAGTATCTACCTTCTTATGTTGCATCTTTATACCTTCAGGGGAGATGTCATAACCCAGGAACGAAATCTCTGTACAATGGAATTGACACTTCTCTGACTTGGCATAAAGCTTGTGAGTACGAAGTCGGGAGAGTACCCAGCGGAGATGTTTGATGTGGTCCTCTAAAGTCTTAGAATAAACTAGGATGTCATTGAGGTAAACTACCATACAGACATCTAGCAAGTCCCTGAAAATGTAATTTATAAAATGTTGGAAAGTCACCGGAGCGTTGCACAATCCAAAAGGCATCACCAGGTACTCAAACAGCCCATATCTAGTGCGGAATGCCGTGAGCCATTCATGACCTTCCTGTATTCGTACCAAATTGTATGCTCCTCTGAGGTCGAGTTTAGAGAAGATGGTAGCATCAGATAGGCGTTCAATCATCTCCGGAATCAATGGTAACGGATATCGATTTTTTATGGTTCGCTTGTTAAGCTCGCGATAATCGATGATAGGCCTAAGTGAATCATCTTTGTTTCTCACAAAGAACATGCCAGCTCCAGCAGGAGAAGTGGAAGGTCTTATGAATCCTTTCTTGAGATGTTCCTCTAGATAACTCTTCAGATATTCTAATTCAGATTCGTTTAATGGATAAATATGCCCAAATGGTATGCTTGCCCCTTGCTGTAGTTGAATAGGGCAATCAAACGGTCGGTGGGGTGGAAGGGTGTCAGCTTCAGACTTACTAAATACATCAGCAAAATCCTTATAATAGCCAGGTAGAAGCTGTGGATCAGGAAGAGTATGAAGAAGGTGATGCTGTGGGAAACAGGTGGTATGGCAGTATGTAGAACTGAAGGATATCTTTGAGGAGGTCCAGACTATAGAAGGCTCATGTAATTTCAACCAAGTAATACCTAAGACTACAGGGAAATGAGGAGAAGGCAACACATCGAAGGAGATGAATTCAGTATGGCCCTTTTCTGTAACAACTCTCAATGGAAGAGTATGATGTGTAATAGGACTATTACGTATTGTAGACCCATCAATAACACGAAGTACAAGTGGTATCTCTTCTTAACACAATTGGGATTTTATTTAATTTAACAAGCTGAGAGTCTGATCCCACCGCAAGAATAAGGACAGGTTACAGTAAGTGGATTTCTTATGAACCTCATGAGAGGAACAAATAGTGGTGGACTTACTTTTCTTGTTCTTCTGAAGGATAGGACATTGATACACTGAGTGAGATGGATCTCCACAGTACATGCAGAGATTCCTAGTCTTACGCCTCATCCTCTCTTCACTTGATAAAGGTCCTCTAACGACCCCAATCTCTATAGGAACTGATGTAGGAGGTGAGGGTCTAGGTGGCGTTGTGGATGAAGTATTCTTAACGTATGAGTCACTATGGAACTTCTCCCCACGTCTCTCTCTAAGTCTTCTGTCAATTTGAGAGGAGATCTTCATCAAGGCTTCTAAAGTGGAGGGTAGTTCGATCCTTGCCAACTCATCTTTCAGATTCTCCGCCAACCCTAAACGGAATTGGTTACAGAGTGCTATAGGACTCCAGAGGGAGTCTGAAGGATAGAGTTTAAACTCTGCGATGTATTCTTCCACGGGCCTCTTGCCCTGTTTGAGGTCTCTCATGTGAGCCTCAGCGGTCAGTTGAGTGTCTTTATCTGAGTATAAATCATCCATAACACTGAAGAAAGATTCTAAAGTGGCAAGGGCAGAATCCTCATGTTCACACAAGTTGTTTGCCCAAACCCTGGGCTCCCCTCTGAGAAATGTAATGACTGTAAGAACTCTTATTTTCTCTGTAGGGTAGGTTTTAGGACACAAAGTGAAAAGCAAGTGACAGGTGTTTTTGAATTGTTTATAAGTGCGTCTGGTTCCACTGAAAGTCTCAGGAAGAGATATTTGTGGCTCAGGTACAGAGTCGTGAGCAGACCTAGCAGCTATGGAGTCCTTAAACAGATCTTTTAGTGTCTTATTCTCGATCTGTAGTTCTCTGACTGCATGAGCTATTTGATCTACTTTCTGGGATAAGTTGTAGACCACTTGCGGAAGTTCTGCAGGTTCCATGTTGTTGATGGCTTAGTATTATGTAATGAGTGAACGGACTTCGTGACTTGTGAAACACAACTGCAGAACAGATAGTAAAAAGGATGGATGTTTCACCCCTTTGATAGGTATCACTATGGCAGCCAGTGATATCAGTTAAAGTAAAGAGGGTGAGTTAATATATATATCTATCTGAAGGAAGGAATCCTCTCTCTAAATGTTAGGTGAGTAGTAACCTAACAAATCAGTATTTTATGTCCCAAGCCGTTTCCAGACTGATAGGTGTCAGGAGATTTAAGTGGTAGCGTAGTGAATGAAATTTCAGTGTAAGACGTTGATTGAATTCTCCACAGGAGATAGCACTCTGTAAGACTAGGTTACAGTTGCTGCTCTTCGAATAGCATATTCACAAGAAGAGTAAGGCAGTTCCGTTACCTGTCTCTTTCAACTGCAGCTAGCAGCGTTCTGAGGACTGAGTGCAGGAGGCCGGGGAGGAGTCACTCCCTGACGCGCTGGAGTGATTGACAGTGCAGGACGCTAGCGAGTCCCGGTTTCTGTGATCTCCACTGCGGCTTGTTAGAATCCGGTAAGGTAGTTGAGTAGTATAATTCAGAAGAGTAAGACAGGAGTCTCACAGGGGAGACCGGGATCCTCAGCAGGAATCAGTTAGTCTTGAATTTAGTCCTCTGGGAAACGGCAAGTGCCGAAGTAGTTAGAAAGCTGAGTCCTTGAGTTGCAAAGTGAAAACAAACTTTAGCAAGAGGGAGGTTGCAACCACAAGAGAATATAACGAAAAAGTTTTTGTAATCCACAATAAAGCTGGGAAGCAAAATTATTCCAGAAGGAATAGGAGAGCTCAGTATGAGCAGAAGTTACTCCGTCTAAGCAACAAAATACTAAGCACCTGCCCTTAGAAGAACAGGTGTATTTAAAGACTCTGTGGGCAGGGCTTAGACAGTGCAGTTTGAGACTTAAAGGTAAAGGCATGCAGTGAAGAATCCTGACACAGTATAAACTTATTTAGTTTGTAGGATAGCCTTATGCTTGTCCCATGCATTTTAAAAGTCCCCCACAGTGTTTGTTGCTACTACCTCTTGAGGAAGTTTATTCCACTCTTTCTGTAAAGAAGTGCTTCCTCAAATTACTCCTGAATCTACTTCCCTTTAGCTTGAGCTCATGACCCCTTGTTCTTGAATTTTCCATTTTATGTAAAATACTCGCAGCCTCAGTTTTACTCAACCCTTTAATGTACTTGAAAGTTGCTATCATATCACCTCTTTCCCTTCTCTCCTCTAAGCTATACATATTTAGCTCATTGAGCCTATCCTGGTAAGTTTTACTTTTTAGACAATGTAAAACATGACTAAGGACCACTAGGTCCGAAACGTTGTACTTTTACTGGCTGCAATAAAACTTTTCTAATAGAATAAAATTGCCACAGCTCGATAGAGAGCAGTTGGATATGCTCAATGCTCCCATTACAGCACAAGATATATCGACGGTAATTAAAAACCTTTATCTGAGTAAAACCCCGGGTCCTGATGGACTTCCCGGGGAGTTTTACAAACTTTTGAACCCAGACGTTTTAGAATCTTTGCTGGTGCTTTTTAATGCCATCCTGAAGGGTGAGGCCCCCCATCAAATAGCTTTGCAGAGGCTCACATCACAATTATACCCAAGGCTGATAGGAATCCCTTGCTCTGCCCGATCTCCCTCCTCAACAATGATTACAAATTGCTTACTAAAATTCTAGCAAACAGGTTGGGGAGAATGATACCGAGTGTTATTCATTCTGACCAGATAGGGTTTGTTACGGGGAGATCCTTGGTGTTAAATGTTAGAAAAGTACAATTGGTTATTCGCATTTCTGGAGGGAGGGACTGAATAGGAGTGGTCTGCTTTGGTCACCGGCATGTCTTCTGGCAATCGACATGGAAAAGGCATTTGATAAGATCATTTGGGACCATCTTTACTTTACCTTGGCCAGATTTGGAGTGGGAGGCAGTTTCTTAGATACAGTAAAGTAAAATATATTTTCGCACAACCCCAAGCAGCTGTCATTGTTAATGGAGAATTATCCATTACTTTTCTTCTGAAGAGGGGCACAAGACAGGGGTGCCCGTTCTCTCCCTTGTTATTTGACCTTGCTATAGAGCCCTTGGCATACTTCATTCGTAAAGAAATGGAGGGTTTAGCAATTGGAAGGGTGAAGCTTCACCTTTCATTATATGCAGATGACATGATTCTTTTTGTGTCTGATCTGGTTACTAACCTCCAGAAGCTGATGTCTATTATTATGGGGAGACCTCATGATATACTATCAGCAGAGATAAGTTGGAATTGATGTGGCTGACACCGGTAAGTATACCGCGGCTGACAGGGTTTCAATTCAAGATAGTTAGGGGCCACTTTAACCCCTTAATGACCGGACCATTTTTCAATTTTCTTACCCTTAATGACAATGGCTATTTTTACATTTCTGCAGTGTTTGTGTTTAGCTGTAATTTTCCTCTTACTCGTTTACTTTACCCACACATATTATATACCGTTTTTCTCGCCATTAAATGGACTTTCTAAAGATACCATTATTTTCATCATATCTTATAATTTACTATAAGAAAAATATAAAATATGAGGAAAAAATTGCAAAAAAACACACTTTTTCTAACTTTGACCCCCAAAATCTGTTACACATCTACAACCACCAAAAAACACCCATTCTAAATAGTTTCTAAATTTTGTCCCGAGTTTAGAAATACCCAATGTTTACATGTTCTTTGCTTTTTTTGCAAGTTATAGGGCAATAAGTACAAGTAGCACTTTGCTATTTCCAAAACATTTTTTTTCAAAATTAGCGCTAGTTACATTGGGACACTGATATCTTTCAGGAATCCCTGAATATCCCTTGACATGTATATATTTATATTTAGAAGACATCCCAAAGCATTGATCTAGGCCCATTTTGGTATATTTCATGCCACCATTTCACCGCCAAATACGATCAAATAAAAAAAAAACTAAAATTTTTCACAATTTTAGGTTTCTCACTGAAATTATTTACAAACAGCTTGTGCAATTATGGCACAAATGGTTGTAAATGCTTCTCTGGGATCCCCTTTGTTCAGAAATAGCAGACATATATGGCTTTGGTGTTGCTTTTGGTAATAATAAGGCCGTTAAATACTGCTGCGCACCACACTTATAATATGCCCAGCAGTTAAGGGGTTAATTAGGTAGCTTGTGGGGTTAATTTTTAGCTTTAGTGTAGAGATCAGCCTCCCACCTGACACATCCCACCCCCTGATCCCCCCCTGACCCCCCTCAAACAGCTCTCTTCCCTCCCCACCTCACAATTGTCACCGCCATCTTAAGTACTGGCAGAAAGTCTGCCAGTACTGAAATAAAAATAATGTATTTTATTTTTTATTTATTTTTTGTCATACAGTCTGCAGTGATGGATCGCCCCTTACCCCACAACCTCCCTGATCCCCCAATACATCTCTCTAACCCTCCCACTCTATTTGCCGCCATCTTGGGTACTGGCAGCAGTCTGCCAGTACCCAATTTGCCCCCCAAAATAGTTTTTTTTTTACTTTTTTAATCTAATATTTGTTTTCTGTAGTGTAGCTGGCCCCCCTAAATAATGTACATCCCTCCCCCTCCCAGATCCCTTACTAAAGAACAGAGATGCCCCTGCATCTACATCGATATTTTTTTTTTACCAAGTGGGCTGCATATTTTGCGTGCCCGCATACGGGCAAGCACCCTCTCCCCCGCCCCCCCCGACCGCAACCGCCACAAGCTAAACAACGGGCAGCAAAAACCAGACAGTGTTAGATCGCATTGAAAATATACAAGTAAGGCAATCGTTGTTAAAAGGTGCTCCCACCCACCAACTACTTTGTACACATACATAGCCGATGCAGATGGGGCCACAGAGTGGCCCTTTCTGCATCGGTATGTAAAATGGGGGATTGTAGTGATGCATCAATATTGAGGCATCACTACAAGCCCTTGTAAGCAGCTGGAAGCGATCATGATCGCTTCCAGCACTTCAGACAACAGAGGACGTACCAGGTACGTCAACTGTCATTAAGGGAAGTTTTTTCAATGACGTACCTGGTATGTCCTCTGTCATTAAGGGGTTAAATATTTGGGAATCAAAATGACTGGAACCCTAATGTATGGTATGAAACCAATTATAGGTCACTAATTAGAGAAATTTGTAATCAAATGACTTCATGGAGATCTCTCCCGACATCGATTTTGGGTAGTGTAAACCTGATTAAAATGATTGTGTTTCCGAGGCTCTTGTTTTTGTTTCAGATGTTACTTGTCTTGTTGGGTTAAAAAGACTTGGGGATACTCAACTCTAAGATATTAGATTTTGTGTGGGCAGTTAGGATACTCAAAATTGATGGGTGGTTTGGGGCATGGGGGCTTACCAAATTTACAGTTATATAATTGGGCGGCCTTAGGTAAATTTATGTTGGATTGGCTTAGCGGGACACACCATTACACCTGGCAAGAGTTGGAACAAGAATTAGTGGCCCCATTGTCCTTGGCCATGCTCCCTCATCTGTCAGCTAAACAAGCTAATACACAATGGAAAGACTTTATTATGTTCAGGGAACCTTTAAAGGCTTGGAGAAATATTTGCAATAGGCTAAATACCTCTAATGTCTATACAAAGTTTTTACCTCTATGGTGAAACCCGGATTTCATAGTAGGATTCACTACGGCCCCTTTTAGTCTGTGGGCAGAAAGAGGGTTGATATATGTACATCCGTTTTTAGTTTTTAGAGAACGTGGAGAGTATTAAGTCCTTTCAAACCCTTAGAGGTGCATATGATATCCCCCTTAACCACCATTTTGCTTACTTACAGGCAAAACATTATGTTTCTTCGTTGATTGGTGAGGGTCATATATCTAGATACACACTCCCAGTTAACAATTTGGTAACCCTGTTCTCCCAGGGAATGTACTTGATCTTCCCCATTTACGGAAAGCTGCCGGAAAGTACGAATCAAAAAAATATAATGGATATAGCGGGCTGGTGGTCGGAGAAACTGGGGGAAAAAAATGTCACAACACGTAGTGGTGGATAGTATTAAGTCAGTAAAAAAAGAAACCTTGGCGCAAGGCATGAGACATTCTCATTTTAAACTACTGCACAACTCATACATAACACCCAGACTATGAGGCCCATTTATCAAGCTCCGAATGGAGCTTGAAGGGCCATGTTTCTGGCGAGTCTTCAGACTCAAACTTTTTTTTTTTTAATCCTTCCATGTATGATATGTATGTGTCAGTATTGAGGAATAAAGAATTAAAAAAAGGATGGTGGTTTGAGAACCTGCATTGAATACAGAGCCCTAAACAATATTACTATAAAAAACCGTTATCCTATTCCTCTGATCAGTGATGTATATATTTCTCTCCAGAATGCTTGCTACTTTATGAAACTTGATCTTCGTGGGGCATACAATCTCATTCATATTTTCCTGCAGCAGGTTACTGTTCAGCACTCTGTGAGGTTGTTTATCCGTGCAGGCTGCAAGGGTCCATACCAAAAACCCAATAATAAATAGAAAGTTCAAGCTGCAGCAGCACTGTATAAAAAGATTTTTTATTTATTTTCCAGACTTGCTCATTTTATACCCTTAACCAAGCTACCGTCTGCCTAAGAAATATTAACTCTTTTTCTTTTACATGTTGTTAGATTTCATGGCATACCTGTGAATATTGTTTCTGACAGAGGTCCTCAATTCATCTATACATTTTGGAGAACCTTTTGCAAGTTAATTGGAACAACTGTTTCCTGGTCTTCTGGTTACCATCCCCAAACGAATGGGTTAACGGAGAGAACGAATCAGAATCTCGAAGCCTATCTCAGAGCCTATGTCAATTCTTTACATACCAATTAGCCTGGCTTGCTGCCCCTAGTCGAGCTGGCAAAGAACACCCCCTGGCACTCTTCCCTGCGATGTTCTCCATTTCAATCTGCAGCGGGATATCAGCCTTGTGTCTTTCCTCTTGTCACCCAGTCTACAGGGGCTTCTGCTGCAGAACGTCACTTTACTGACCTCACTACTCATTGGCAACTAATTCACTCTCAATTACGTTCAGCTGTCTCCAGATACTAAAGGTTTGCTGATCATCATTGAGCTACTGCTCATGCATTTTCAGTTGGTGAACGTGCCTTGGTCTCTACCCAACATGTTCGGCTACATCAACCCTGTCATAAATTAGGGCCTAGATATATCGGCCCTTACAAGGTCCTTAAAAGTCTCCTGTTGCCTACAAAGTGGCTTTGCCAGAACCCTGCGTATACACTCAGTCTTCCACCCCTCACTACTCAAGCCCAACATCACAAACAGATATACTCGACTCAGACCTCCTCCAATCTAGCTTCATGGTGAACCGAAGTATGAGGTCACTAAGATCCTGGACTCCAGATACAGGCACAGGCAGCTTCTATACCTCTCGCACTGGAAGGGTTACTATGTGGCGGATCATTCCTGGATTCCAGCCATTGATGTGCATGCTTCATCTTTGGTCTCCAGGTTTCATGCTTTCCATCCCTCCAAGCGATCTCTGGGTCCCTGAGGTACCCTTTTAAAAATTGGGTTGTGTCACATTGCTCTGTCTCTGCGGTGGCCTGGGCACTCTTCTCTCACGGCCGTTGCCATGGTTGCGGCAGTTGTTGTGCATGCGAAAATGATGCCATCACCACATGCCGGGTCTTTATCCTGATTCCGCTCACCTGTCTGCTATCCTTGGCGCAAACCTTGGCCTATGTAAGTACCTCCTCACGTCTTATACCTTGCCCAAGTATGTTCTCTTGTGCTTGCTGGGTGCTTCTTTCTATTGTTCTGTTTCCTATTGCTAATTGGCTTACTGTTGCTGAACTCTGTCTGTCTGTGACCACTCTTAATTAACCCTTGAACTGCTGGATTGCCTTACTGTTGCTGAACTCTTCCTGTCTGTGACCGCTCTATTGATTAACCGCTGAACTTCTGGATTGCCTTATTGTTGCCGAACTCTGCTGGTCTTTGACAACTCTAATGATTAACCCCTGAACTGCTGTATTGCCTTAATGTTGCTGAACTCTGCCTGTCTCTGACCTCTCTACTGAATAACCCCTGAACTGCTGGTTTCCCTTATTTTTGCCAAACTTTGCTTGTCCCTGACCACTCTACTGAATATCCCCTGAACTGCTGGTTTGCCCTATTGTTGCCGAATTTTTCTTGTCTCTGACATGTTTTAACCCCTGATCTGCTGATCCCTTGGATTACCTTGCTTTATTTATCTTTCTCTGCATTACCCATTGGTTCCCTGTTTTCTCATCTCTACTGTGAGTATTGAATTGTATTCTCATTTATTTATTTCTTCTTTGTTCTGGGATATTTCCTTATCTTGCCACTTGATGCCAGGATAAGAAGACTACTGGCCAAGTTTTGTCTGATAGGGAAATATCCCACAAGCATTACAGCTAATGGTGAGCTGGCAGCAGTGTGCTTCCCACATTTAACATTGCACAACCCATTGCTCCCTGATCGTGCTCAGCAATCCTACGCAAGAGGGGTCTGTCAATTATCCCAATCAGATCTGATCAGTATGATTGAAATCAACCACAATTTAGGTGTTGGAGAGGTTAAGTAGCAGTAGTCTTAAGAAGTAGCAGTAGTCTTAAGACTGATGATACTTAACTAACATTTCAGGCTGGCTCTCGTGAACCTAAAATGCTGGGGCTTCAAAGTTGCTATCACAGCTTGGTAAATGGAGCCCATTGATAGTGCCGATCATTATTCGGTGCAACTAAATCTTATGCCTAGCTTACGAGTTTGGCATTAGCCTTAAAAAGCAGCGTTGAGAGGTCCCAACGCTGCTTTTTAATGACCGCTGGTATTACGAGTCAGGCAGGAAAGGGTCTACCGCTCACTTTTCTTCCGCGACTCGAGGCTACCGCAAATCCTTTTACGTCAATTGCGTACCCTATCTTTTTAATGGGACTTGTCTAACGCCGGTATTACAAGTCTTGGAAGAAGTGAGCAGTAGACCCTCTCCTTTCAAGACCTCTACCACATATAAAAGTCAGTAGTTAAGAGTTTTATGGGCTAACGCCGGAACATAAAGCTCTTAACTAAAGTGCTACAAAGTACACTAACACCCATAAACTACCTATTAACCCCTAAACCGAGGCCCCCCCACATCGCGAACACTAAAATAAAATTATTTAACCCCTAATCTGCCGACCGGAAATCGCCGCCACCTACATTATACCTACGAACCCCTAATCTGCTGCCCCTAACATTGCCAACACCTACATTATATTTATTAACCCCTAATCTGGTGCTCCCAATGTCGCCGCCACCTACCTACAATTATTAACCCCTAATCTGCCGACCGGACATCGCCGCCACTTTAATAAATGTATTAACCCCTAAACCGCCACACTCCCGCCTCGCAAACACTAGTTAAATTGTATTAACCCCTAATCTGTCTGCACTAACATCGCAGAAACCTACTTGCATTTATTAACCCCTAATCTGCCATCCCCCAATGTCGCCGCTACTATATTAAAGGTATTAACCCCTAAACCTAAGTCTAAACCTAACCCTAACCCCCCCTAACTTAAATATAATTTAAATTAAAGGAAATTAATTTAACAAAATTAAATAAATTATTACTATTTAAAACTAAATACTTACCGATAAAATAAACCCTAAGCTAGCTACAATATAACTAATAGTTACATTGTAGCTATCTTAGGATTTATATTTATTTTACAGGCAACTTTGTATTTATTTTAACTAGGTACAATAGTTATTAAATAGTTATTAACTATTTAATAACTACCTAGCTAAAATAAGTTTAAAATTACCTGTAAAATAAATCCTAACCTAAATTACAATTACATCTAACAATACACTATCATTAAATAAATTAACTAAACTACCTACAATTAATTACAATTAAATTCAATAAACTAAATTATGAAAAAACAAACATACTCTAAATTACGAAAAAAACAAACACTAAATTACAGAAAAAAAATTACAAGAAGTTTAAACTAATTACACCTAATCTAAGCCCCCTAATAAAATAAAAAGCCCATCAAAATAATAAAATGCCCTACCCTATACTAAATTACAAATAGCCTTTAAAGGGCCTTTTGTGGGGCATTGCCCCAAAGTAATCAGCTCTTTTACCTGTAAAAAAAAAATACCCCCACAACATTACAAACCACCACCCACATACCCCTACTCTAAAAGCCACCCAATACCCCCTTAAAAAACCTAACACTACCTCATTGAAGATCACCCTACCTTGAGCCGTCTTCAACCAGCCGGGCACAAGTGGTAATCCGATCCGGGCAGAAGTATTCATCCAATGGGGCAGAAGAGGACATCCAGACCAGCAGAAGTCTTCATCCTATCTGGGCAGAAGAGGACATCCTGACCGGGAGAAGGCTTCATCCAAGCGGCATCCACTATCTTCATCCATCTGACGTGGAGCAACTCCATCTTGAAGATATCCGGCGAGGAGCATCCTTCCAGGATGACGGCTAACGACGAATGACGGTTCCTTTAAATGACGTCATCCGAGATGGCGTCCCTCGAATTCCAATTGGCTGATAGGATTCTATCAGCCAATCGGAATTAAGATAGGAAAAATCTGATTGGTTGATTTAATCAGCCAATGGGATTGAAGTTAAATCCGATTGGCTGATTGGATCAGTCAATAGAATGCAAGGTCAATTCTATTCGCTGATCCAATCAGCCAATCAGATTGAACTTCAATCCGATTGGCTGAATAAATCAACTAATTGGATTTTTCCTACATTAATTCCGATGGAGTCAATCCTCATCAAATGGATGAAGATAGAAGATGCTGCTTGGATGAAGCCTTCTCCCGGTCAGGATGTCCTCTTCTGCCCGGATAGGATGAAGACTTCTGCTGGTCTAGATGTCTTCTTCTGCCCCATCGGATGAATACTTCTGCCCGGATCGGATGACCACTTGTGCCCGGCTGGTTGAAGATGGCTCAAGGTAGGGTGATCTTCAATGGGGTAGTGTTAGGTTTTTTTAAGGGGGTATTGGGTGGGTTTTAGAGTAGGGGTGTGTGGGTGGTGAGTTGTAATGTTGGGGGGTATTGTATTTTTTTTTTACAGGTAAAAGAGCTGATTACTTTGGGGCAATCCCCCTGAAAAAGGCCCTTTTAAGGGATATTTGTAATTTAGTATTTAGGTAGGGCATTTTATTATTTTGGGGGGCTTTTTATTTTATTAGGGGGCTTAGATTAGGTGTAATTAGTTTAAACTTCTTGTAATATTTTTTCTTTTCTGTAATTTAGTGGGGGGGTTTTCCATAATTTAATGGAGTTTTTTTTTTGTAATTTAGTTTATTGAATTTAATTGTAATTAATTGTAGGTAGTTTAGGTAATTAGTTTAATTATAGTGTAGTGTTAGGTGTAATTGTAACTTAGGTTAGGATTTATTTTACAGGTAATTTTGTGCTTATTTTAGCTAGGTAGCTATTAAATAGTTAATAACTATTTAATAACTATTGTACCTAGTTAAAATAAATACAAAGTTGCCTGTAAAATTAAAATAAATCATAAGCTATATACAATGTAACTATTAGTTATATTGTAGCTATCTAATGGTTTATTTTATAGGTAAGTATTTAGTTTTAAATAGGAATAATTTATTTAATTGTAGTTATTTTATTTAGATGTATTTAAATTATATTTAAATTAGGGGGGGTGTTAGGGTTAGACTTAGGTTTAGGGGTTAATATCTTTATTATAGTGGCGGCGACGTTGGCAGCGGCAGATTAGGGGTTAATTAATTTAATATAGTTGCAGTGAAGTTGGGTGGGCAGATTGAGGGTTAATAACTATAATGTAGGTGTCGGCGATGTTGGGGGCAGCAGATTAGGGGTTTATAAGTATAATGTAGGTGGCGGCGGTGTCCGGAGCGGCAGATTAGGGGTTAATAGGATAATGCAGGTGGCGACAATGTCGGAGGCGGCAGATTAGGGGTTAATAAGTGTAAGATTAGGGGTGTTTAGACTCGGGGTTCATGTTAGGGTGTTAAGTGCAAAAGTAAAAAAAAAAATAGCAGCAGTCCAAAATAATAGTTACAAATCGTTTATTGTAGCCAAAAGCACAAAGGAAGATTGTCCTTCATCATGCTATACCTACATAACTTCCACTTCCTACTTATATAACCAACAAGGTGCACACCCACCAAACAGCAATTAACACTTTACATACCATGACCGTCATTGATTTCTTAATGGCATATGCAAATATCCTAACATTATTTTTCTAAAATTACTCTTTGCAAATTAATAACTTGTTCTCCTATATACAAAAGAGAGAAATTAAACATTACACAGTTAATAGAGAACATCAAAATATATCAAGGAAATCTGTCCACATTTGAAAAAAGAATATTTTTGTTTTTTTCTTTTTTTCTTATTGGTGACACCACTATTAATATACAACACTATCCAATCACTAGAGTTAATATTGCATCTCAAATATCAAGAATATTTTTTTTCTACAGAAAAACAGACAAATCATAATCTTTATTCATACCTATTGGTGCTACTGAATTTAAAGTAAAAATCCAGAGTTCCTCTCTCTGTTTAAGGTGCTGCTCTCTATCGCCCCCTCGCCTACAAGGTAAAATATGCTCTAATATTTGGAATCTAAGTTGGCTAACCCCATGTTGGGCCTCCATAAAATGAGTAGCAACTGGTGATTTCAATTTTTTTCTCCTAATACCTGACTTATGCTCAGTAATCCTATCCCTAACCCTACAATTTCATTTCATCTACATAAATAAGACCACACGGGCACTTAAGGAGGTATAGTAAGAAACTCTTTAATCCAAATTTTTGTTCTGATTGAGGATGTACAAAATTTGGCCACTTTATCATGTTATTACAATGAGAGCATCCCAAGCAGGGATAGCAACCTACGTTTTTCTTTGTGATATAACTTTGTCTATCAGTTTTGGAACTGCCAATATCCACTTTTACTAGAGTATCTTTTAAATGTATCCCTCTTTTATAAGCTGGCAAAGGAACATTCTGAAACTCTGGTATACCCGGATTACAATTTTTTAAAATATACCAATGTCTATGAATAATCTTCTGGATCTGAGTGCTCAATTCATTATATTTAGAAACAAATACCAATCTGTATTTACTTCTATCCCCTTAGTTTTTACTTGTGGCTTGAGCAAATTATCTCTAGTAATCTCCATAGTGTTCTTACTCTCTTTTTCAATCAATTCTTTATCATATCCTCTGTCCAAAAAAATATTACCCATCTCCCTGAGTCTTTCTTCACTTTTTCTGTCATCTGACACAATGCAGCAAACTCGCATAAATTGACTCTTGGGTAAAGAATTCCTTAAGGACAGAGGATGTGCACTACTGGCCAATAATAGATAATTTCTCTCAGTTTCTTTTTGGTACAAATCCACCTTAATTCTACCATTCTCTTTAATCACCAGCGTATCAAGAAACTCTAAACTCTCCTCGCTATGAACCAAAGTTTATTTAATATTCATTGTGGCTGAGTTCAAAGTCGCCACAAATTGCAATAGGCTTCCAATGTTGCCCAGCCATATGCCAAACACGTCATCAATATAGTGCCACCATGTGGCGCCATATTCCTTAAATAGATTGTTATTATATACTAATTTCTTTTTTTTTTTTTTAAGTTTTCAAAAGAGCTTTATTTAAGAAAGAGACTCAGTACAAGAAAAAGAACAGGTACGATATAAAGCGCATACAGACATCATACCACATATTGGACAGTGATGGCACCATAAATTAAAAAGAAAGTGTGGGGCAACAATATGTCCTTATCAAGACAACTTGTGAATAAAGTTTGTTGAGTTCTTGGGTGAATAAGTGTCCAAACGTGATTGGAATTAAGAATTATATCTATATTTCCTGAGGGCAGCAAAAGGTTGGAGACAAATCTGGGGGTATGGTACAATCATATGTTAATAAGACATGTTCGTATCAGGTTATATTGCGGTATACACATTGCGTCTAGAGGAATTAAGATTATATCTATAAAACATTCTGACATAACAAAGGAAAAGCTCAAAACAAGACAAACAACCATTCCAGTTATTAAGAGAGTAAGGGTAGAGAAGAAAAGGGGGGGGGGGAGGGGGGGTCCAGCTGGGATGAATAGAGACAATGCTAGTATCTGTCTAGGATATTGCAGTGGGTGAGTGTAGGAGGGTCTGCCAGTAAAACTGAATGTTGTGATATAGTGGCAGACATCCATTTTTAAAAAAAGTGTATTCTTCTATTGAGAGGAGTTCAGATGTATTATGTAACCATTCCTGCAATGTAGGGACTGTTGGGGATTTCCACCTACGAGCAATCAGCAGCCTAGCACTATTCATGCAATATTGCAGGAGCTTCCACTGAATTTTACATGTTTTACCTGGGTTATGACTAAGAAGGGCTGTAAGAGGAGATAAGTGAAATTGGTCCCCCATCATGACCTTCAGATGTGCCGAGACGGCCTTCCAAAAGGGATGTAGTTTCGGGCAGTGCCACCAAATATGCGCTAACGTGCCAGGAGACCCACAACCCCTCCAACATGTTGCATTAGTGCAAGGGTACATGTGTTTGAGCCTAACTGGGGTAAGGTACCATCAAAATAAAATTTTGTGGTTCATCTCTAGAATCCTGGGGGAGGACGAGGATTTAGAAGCGTGGTAACAAATATTTTCCCATTGTTCTCTGGATATAGGGAGATCTAAGTCTGACTGCCAAGTGGATTCATATGAGGAGGTAGGTAATGTAAGAGTGTTGTCTAACAACTTTTTGACAATTGAAAGGGACCCTCTGGGTACCGTCCCTCCATGACAAAGGCGTTCAAAACAAGTCAACTCTCTCAGAAGCTCGCTTTTGTGAGGTGAAGAGCCTAGTAAGTGTGTTAGTTGGGCAAATTTCAGCCATCAAGAGAAAACAACCCCCGCAATGTCAGTCAGCAGAGTCCTTGACTTCAGTTTCCCCCCCTCGGTCAAACATGTAAACGGGATTGTCTGGTTCACTCCCAGATGACATGGTTCTGTTGGAATTATCCCTCTATTAAACTCTGCGTTTAGTGGTATTGGCATCATGGGGGATATAAACGAAGAAATGCCTCTAGTCTTGTCCCATGTTTGAAAGATGTGTGAGTAAAGGTGCAATGATCTACGTATGCAGGTCTACAGTTATGGCTAATCCAGCAGAGCGGACCTATAGTAGGGGAGCCCAGTAAGTGGAAGTCAATGGAAATCCAGGCTTTAGTGGGAGCGTGTTCATGCCATTCCCAAACTCTTTGTAGTGTCACTGCTTTGTAATATTGAGAAACTAGTGGCACTCCCAGCCCACCCCCACCCAGTGGTTTTGTAAGGACTTTTTTACCAATACGAGGTTTAACTTTACCCCATATGAAAGAGTATATTAGAGCCTGGAGTTGATTCAGGTAAGTCACGGGTAGGTGTATCGGGGCAGCTTGGAGGATATAAAGGATCTGGGGGAGGGTGGTCATCTTGACCGCTTGTATCCACCCCACCAAGAAATAGGTTTGGATTGCCAAGTTTCAAAGTCTCTCTTTAATTTGAGCAGTATGGGTAAATAGTTGTATTTACATATTTTGTTAACTGTAGAGGCAAGATGGATGTCAAGATATTTAATTTTATCTTGCAGTATTCTATATTGACAATGGGCTCTAAGGGCTTCAAAGTCTCTTCTCTGCATATTAATGTTAAAGACTTCTGATTTTTGGGCATTAATCAGGAAATTAGAATGACTACCAAATCTGTCAAATTCACCTAGTAAGTGTGGCAGGGATTTAGACGGGTGGGTGAGTAAAGTAAGAACATCATCAGCATAGAGGGTAAGTTTGTATGTGTTTGGTCCCAGTTTCAGGCCAGTAATGTGGGGGTTATTCCTTTTGTGTGAAACAAGCACCTCGATCGAGATGGCGAATAGCAGAGGGGACAAGGGACACCCCTGTCTCGTACCATTTTGTATTTTAAAACCACTAGACAGTGTCCCATTCGTTCGAACCCTTGTGGTGGGGCAGGAGTAGAAACTAAAAATCCTTTGGGTCATAGTCGGGCCAAAGCCAAAGGCCCCTAGGCTATGTTATAAGAAGTTCCAATCCAGCCGGTCGAACGCCTTTTCAGCGTCAGTAGAAATTAAGATAGAGGGAACGTTCGACCGACCGGACTGTTCAATCAAATGTAAGACTCTGATAGTATTGTCTTGCGCTTCTCTTTTTGGTATAAAACCCGTTTGGTCGACGGGAATAATTTGAGGGAGGATCAGATTTATTCGGGTCGCCAAAATCTTAGCGTAAAGTTTTAAATCGGTGTTCAGAAGGGAGATTGGTCTGTAATTGTTCACCGATGTGGGGTCTTTACCGGGCTTTGCTATAACAGAAATTAATGCCTCAAGAGAACTTTTGGACCACTTCTCCCCCTTATCAATAGATTAAATAGAATTAAGTTTGCGCTCCTTAAGGGTTCTAGCCAATGACGGTCCTATTTTATTTGATCTATCTAAATAAAGTTTTTTAAGGTATAATGCTCTAGTCTGTGCCTCCGAGTACAGCAAACGATTAAGCTCATTCCTGCAGTGTCTAAGTTGGTTGAATAAAGAGGCATCCCGAGGTGATTCCTGATGCTGTCTCTCTAAAGTGAGTATAGATTGTAAAGTGTTCTCGTACCGTGTTCTGTATTGTTTCTTAAGTGTTGCTTTATGTTTAATGAGTTCGCCTCTTAGGACAGTTTTGTGGGCCTCCCATAGGGTATGGGGGGAGATGTCTTCTGTGGCGTTTAGTCTAAAGTATTCCTCTATTGTTTCCGCCAACTGTTTAGTTAATGCATCGTTTTTAAGTAGGGACTCGTCTAATCTCCAGACAAATGGGGAGATGGGTGTATTCAACCACTTTAGGCTAAGGGAAACCATCGCATGGTCTGACCAAGTCGTTAGGGTGATGTCAGCGTCGTTGACCGATTCATATAAGAGTTGGTCAATGAAGATGTACTCAATCTGCGAGTAGGTCTTGTGAGGGTTAGAGTAGAAGGTATAGGTGTGTTGCGAGTGGTGTTTCAATCTCCAAGTGTCTAATAAGGCTAGGTCCTGGATTAAGGAAGTGGTATCAGATAGTATTTTGGGGTGAACACAACTTCGACCAGAGGAGCAATCCAGGAGTGGATCTAAGGCTAAATTACAATCCCCCGCAAGAATTACAGGACCTTTCTGATGCGAGAGTATATAACGCTTTACTTTAGATATAAATTTAGCTTGTTTGGTATTGGGAGCATAGATATTGGCCAAGGTGAGAGGCCGATTGTGAATAAGGCCTGTAACTATAACCCATCTACCTCCAGGGTCAGCTTCAACTTTGTCTAATTGAAAAAGTACATTTTTACTGATTAGAATCCCCACTCCCCCCACCTTCCTAGCATTATGAGCAAAGTATCCTGTTGAGTAATCTCTGTTTGCAAATGTGGGTGAATTGTCTTTGGGGAAGTGGGTCTCCTGTACAAAAACAATGTCGGCCTTAGTTTTCTTGAACCATGTTAGGGCTACAGAGCGTTTTGTAGGGGAATTTAACCCTTTAGCATTCTGTGAGACTATGTGTAATGTTTGGTTAGCCATGTTTACTGCAATACATGTGTGCGAATAATTTGGGTCTGAAGAGGTTGGTTACATCTTATAGGGCTATGATGTTGTTGTAAATAAAAGCATAAGCTTACCTGGCCTTTGAAGTTCTTGTCGCAACAATTATCCCAGCTGGACCGGGGAAGAAGGGTGGGAAGAGAGAGGGGGGTGGAAGAATAGGTAGTAAGAGCGAGTCTGGAATGGTAAAAAACATATATAAATATTATAACAATTAACAAATTATAACTAGCAGAGTATAGCTCCTTCAATACAGAAATTCTCATATTTTTCTCTCAGGAGAGATCCTAGAGGAGGAAAATGTGACTGCTACAACTCGTGTTAGCAGGTTGGTTAACAGGAACTAGCAAACAGAGTGGAAATGCATTAGAGATT
This sequence comes from Bombina bombina, assembly GCF_027579735.1. Taxonomy (NCBI): domain Eukaryota; kingdom Metazoa; phylum Chordata; class Amphibia; order Anura; family Bombinatoridae; genus Bombina; species Bombina bombina. The sequence goes on along the minus strand of NC_069501.1, from coordinate 341,080,851 downwards.
AGAGATGGACCATACATAGAAACACATTTTAACTATATATGTAGAAGTGGCTCGTAGTGAAATACAAGGTGAGTTCTAGTCGTTAGAAGACTGGGTCAGAAAAAATAGAAATAATGCTCAGCAAGCAGGGTGCCCCCTGAGTACTCCTTCATGTAATCCGATCTTGATCTGTAGATGGGCTTTTGGCTACTGTTTTGCTGCGTTTGTGGCGGGTGACCCTACTCCACTCCTGGCGATGGGGTCTCTGCTCCAGGGGAGCTGGGGAAGAATCCTGGATAGATGGGAGCTCTGGCACTTTAATACCCAGTTGTGAGCAAAAAGCTTCCAGATCCTCTGGTGATTTATAAACCACTGTAGTGTTGTCCTTAATAACTTTCATGCAGAAAGGGAATCCCCAGCAGTAGGGAATTTTTATTTCTCTTAGTAGCACTGTAAGAGGTCTGGCTTCTCTTCTTTTGGATAATGTCATTTGGCTCAGGTCTGCAAAGAAGTGGAGGGCATGACCCTCAAATGTTATAGGGGCTTGCTTCCTGGCAGCTGATAATATGCACTCTTTATCTTTGAAACTTGTAAATCTAAGTATAATGTCCCGTGGGGGAGCTGAATCCTTAGCTGGTGGTCGAAGGGCACGGTGGAATCTGTCCAGCTGATAGTCCACAGGGTTTCCATTTTGATTCATATTTTTGAAAAAAGAGAGGACCTTTGCAGATGCTGGTGTTGTGCCTTTACTGTTTTTTTTGGTTCTGGGCCCCTTCTTTGAAGCCATGAAAGAGCTGTATATATGAAGCTGAGTGTAAAGCCAATGCAGGAATGAATAAAGAAATGCTCAGGGTAAGGTTATGAGCTATAACGGAAACCAGAGCTAATGGTCAATCTGCGCTACCAGCAGCTGTGATTATTATTTAGAAAGAATTTGCCTTTTCGCAGGTTAGAGATTAAAGATGGCGCTTATAGTAAAAACACAGCCTTCCTGGGTCACCCACAGTCAATGTGATTGCAGCTCAGTGGTTGATAGTGTAATCTCTGTCTAAAAGCGATTATCTGATGGTATTAGTAAAGTGCCAAGTGTATGTGCAAAAAATTGTGCAAATATTAATAAAGTGCAGAAAATTTAAATACTTAAAATAGGTGAGGTTTAATCGATAATTATTTATCTGAAATATATTATAAAGTGAATACGTGTAATCATAAAACCAGACAGGTAAATGTCTATTAGCATATGCCTCTATGGATTACTCAAAAAAAGGGGTGAAATGATCATCTGATCAGAAATCAGTCTGTAATTTAAAACTGTGTATGGTGTTTAGAAAGTGCTATAAGATAGAATTAGGCGAAGGAAAACAGTCTCTTCATTGATTATTAAAATTATAAATATTAGATCTATAAATGTAGATTCAAATACTTAAATAGTGTAATGTGGGATTTAAAACACAAATTATCAACAGTTAATAAAAATGTATCAGAACATTCGGATTGTATGTAGTGGTGATGGTAATAAATGCACAATGAATAAGAAATTAGGCTCTGCCTAAAATTTAATCTGTTATAAATAAGTGCAAACAAATCTTATTATTGCTAAAAACGGACGTCTCCGTGTAACATCAAAGTTAAAATTAAGGTTGCCACCACATTTAAAAAGGAGAAATTGGCTTATAGACAGAAAAATTCCGGATATCCAATTGAACAATCTGTATTATAAACGGGAAATCTTTTCTTACCCGTAATCAGTCCACGAAATCAGTTTGGAGGGGAGATTTTTCTGACTTACTCCCAAACAATTCAGCCGTCAGTCCTGTAGATAGAAAATTACCGCCGTAGCGGAGTGACGTCACTTTTTTTATAGACGCTGTCTGCAGAGTGCAATCTGATTGGTCCTTAGGTGGGCAGTGTCAGATTTCTCACTGCCGTGATCCTTTTGAATGGAGTATCCACTCTTAAGTGCCAACGAGCACGCAGGATACTGTTTAGATCATCCGCTGTAAGGGGACAGCAGTCTCAGCGGTGTGTAGATACTATAGTCTCACCTCACTTCAAAGATAGAGCCGGTCTGATGCACACAGTTTCCAAATGTGCAGTAGATGTAGAATCTTTTATTTCAAAAGTGCTGGTGCCTATATGGAAAGTGCTGGTGCTATTTCACGGATTTTGTTAACCAGACATTAACCAAGGCAGTATTTATGAAATAAAAAGTTTTTTTGGAAGCAGAATATCAATTCAAACTGCAAATGTAGCAACAAAGTTCAACAAAGTTCATAGGCAACTAACATCAACGTGTTTCTCCCTGTGCAGGGCTTTTTCAAGATGAAAGTGTTGGCAACAGTTGCACCTTTTTAAAGGTGTTCCCAATTTTCTATTGGTTCAATGAAATTAGTTAAGGTGGTTTAGGCAATTTCATAAGGTGGTATTGGCAAACCTCTATTTGGGCAACCTTACTAATAATTTATGTGCAAATACATATATAACAATTCCAAATGTAAAAGAATTTTCAGTATTTAGAAGTATATCAGTTAAAACCTATATTATTAAAAATTCTTAAAAAGTACACAGATATCTAAATAAATTTATTAGATGTAAGATATTCATATCCAATAAAAATTTGGATCTAAATTATGGAATATAAATATAGCTCTATGACTAGGAGCATTAATACATACATATAAATGAATACTTTTAGTAATATATAAAAATAGTAAATATATAAATATAGAAATGAATTCATAAGCTTAAATCTTATTGTTATTATTCAGGACAATGACTCATACGAGGGATTCCATTTCTTATAATATAAGAGTGAAGGAATAGTGACCAGAAATTATTAAAAATTAATAAAAATTTATAAAAAAATTGATAAAAATTAATAAAAATTAGTAAAAAATCTAAAATGGGGTTAGTCCAACAGAAATGGTGAAATATCAAGTTCTGAGTTCAGTCGATTTGGAAATAATGTCTCATGTTTATAAATGAACTCTGCTTCTTTCAGTTTAAGAAATTTTTCTATATTTCCACCTCTCCAATTTTGTTTGACATGTAATATTCCCCAATATTTAAGATCTGATGTTTTACCTTTATGTTTTAATTTAAAATGTTTATATAAATTGGTGTCATCAATTCCTTTTTCAATACAAAGAAGGTGCTCCCTTATTCTATCTTTGACCATTCTTTTTGTCTCCCCAAAATAGATTAAATCACATGTGCATTTAAGGGCATATATAACTCCCTTGGTAGTGCATCTGATGCATTCTTTAATTTTAATTTCTTCTCCTGATTTTGGGACCTTTAGTGTACTTCTTTTATCACTATGTTTGCAGGCCTTACACGAGTAGCACGGAAAGAAACCTGAAATTTTTTCTCCCTGTAGGTCTTTTTGTGTAAAGCTCCGTGTTTTCATGTTCGGTATACTAGGTGCCAAAATGGACTTAAAATTTTTTGTTTTCTTAAAAATCATTTTAGGTTTAGATGGGAGGGAGTCTCCTATTATGGGATCTTCTTTAAGTATGGCCCAATGTTTATTGAGGATTTTTCTCATGAGGCCATGGTCTGCACTAAAATCTGTAATAAATGGGACATTAATTATTTCTTTATTCTCTTTAATATCTTTTTGTTTATAAATGAGTAGGGAATCTCTTTCTGTTTCTTTAGCTCTTTTTACAGCTTTATTTACAGTATCTTCATTATAACCTCTATCCTTGAACTTTTCTATTAATACCTCAATTTGATTCCCAAAGTCACACATTCTAGAACAGTTTTTCCTTATCCTTAAACTTTGTCCAACAGGGATATTATCTTTCCACTGTTGCAAATGACAGCTGTTTGCGTGAACAAAGCTATTGGAGTCCACTTCTTTAAAGTGCGTTTTCATTTGTATTGAATTATTAATAACCATAATTTCTAAATCTAAAAACACAATTTTTTCTTTGCTGTAATTAAAAGTGAAGTTCAGGCCACTGTCATTAGTGTTCATGTTTTTAAAGAGGCAAAGTAATTTTTCTTCTGTCCCCCTCCATAGAAGTAGAAAATCATCGATGTACCGTCTATAGAGCACGAGGTCTGCATCTGGAAAAAGGACTCCTCCCAATTTCCAACAAAGAGATTGGCATAACTGGGCGCAAACCTCGTGCCCATAGCCGTACCCTCGATTTGTAAATAAAATTGCTTATCATGCATAAAATAATTATTTTTTCATATGAACTCTATACTTGTAAGTAAAAATTATTTTTGTTCAGTCATTATATCAGGATCAGTATCTAAATATTTACTGATAGCTTGTATGATCTATCACCGTGTAGAGTGATGTTATATCTCCCGTAACTAAAATCAGATTTTCTTCCCATACTGTATCTCTTAAAATAGTTAAAACCTCAGTCGAGTCTTTTAAATAAGAATCTAATTTCTTAACAAATTTTTATAGGTAAATGTCTACATAGTGTGAAAGATTTGATGACAGAGAGCCAATCCCGGAGATAATTGGTCTCCCTGGAGGTTGTTCTAAATTTTTGTGAATTTTTGGAAAGAAGTAGAGCACCGGGACCCTCGGAAAAGTAGGGTCCATGAATTCTACCTCCTTCTCATTAAGTATGCCCAATCTTTTGCCCTTTCCTATCAATTTCTTAAGACATGCTGCAAATTTGTTAGTTGGATTTAGTTCTAATTTTTTATATGTTTTGGTCTCACCTAACAGTCTATTGGCCTCAAGTTTGTAGTAGCTTGTATCCATCACTACAATCCCGCCGCCCTTATCGGCGGGCTTGATGGTTACATCTTTATTCTTTTTTAAGTTCTCTAAAGTTAATATCTCCTTTTTAGTCATATTTATTTTTGTAAATTTCGAGAACTTACTTCTCCTTAAGTCTTTAAGGACCAATTGTTCAAAGGTGTCTAAGTGAGTTCCTTTTGATGAAACAGGGTTAAAAGTGGACTTAGTTCTTAAATTAGTATGGATAAAATTATCTTGTTTAGTACTGATTCTATTGGTACAACTTGTTTCCAGTGGACTTTTCATATAAAATCTTTTTATTGTGAGATTTCTCACGAACTTCCTAATATGTATGTGTGTATTAAATTTGTTTAGTCTCACACTAGGAGCAAAGGATGAGAAGGAGGTGGAATTCCTGGACCCTACTTTTCCGAGGGTCCCGGTGTTCTACTTCCTTCCAAAAATTCACAAAAATTTAGAACAACCTCCAGGGAGACCGATTATCTCCGGGATTGGCTCTCTGTCATCAAATCTTTCACACTATGTAGACATTTACCTACAAAAATTTGTTAAGAAATTAGATTCTTATTTAAAAGACTCGACTGAGGTTTTAACTATTTTAAGAGATACAGTATGGGAAGAAAATCTGATTTTAGTTACGGGAGATATAACATCACTCTACACGGTGATAGATCATGCAAAGGGAATACAAGCTATCAGTAAATATTTAGATACTGATCCTGATATGATGACTGAACAAAAATAATTTTTACTTACAAGTATAGAGTTCATATGAAAAAATAATTATTTTATGCATGATAAGCAATTTTATTTACAAATCGAGGGTACGGCTATGGGCACGAGGTTTGCGCCCAGTTATGCCAATCTCTTTGTTGGAAATTGGGAGGAGTCCTTTTTCCAGATGCATGACTGTGGTGCAGACCTCATGCTCTATAGACGGTACATCGATGATGTTCTACTTCTATGGAGGGGGACAGAAGAAAAATTACTTTGCCTCTTTAAAAACATGAACACTAATGACAGTGGCCTGAACTTCACTTTTAATTACAGCAAAGAAAAAATTGTGTTTTTAGATTTAGAAATTATGGTTATTAATAATTCAATACAAACAAGAAGTGGACTCCAATAGCTTTGTTCACGCAAACAGCTGTCATTTGCAACAGTGGAAAGATAATATCCCTGTTGGATAAAGTTTAAGGATAAGGAAAAACTGTTCTAGAATGTGTGACTTTGAGAATCAAATTGAGGTATTAATAGAAAAGTTCAAGGATAGAGGTTATAATGAAGATACTGTAAATAAAGCTGTAAAAAGAGCTAAAGAAACAGAAAGAGATTCCCTACTCATTTATAAACAAAAAGATATTAAAGAGAATAAAGAAATAATTAATGTCCCATTTATTACAGATTTTAGTGCAGACCATGGCCTCATGAGAAAAATCCTCAATAAACATTGGGCCATACTTAAAGAAGATCCCATAATAGGAGACTCCCTCCCATCTAAACCTAAAATGATTTTTAAGAAAACAAAAAATTTTAAGTCCATTTTGGCACCTAGTATACCGAACATGAAAACACGGAGCTTTACACAAAAAGACCTACAGGGAGAAAAAATTTCAGGTTTCTTTCCGTGCTACTCGTGTAAGGCCTGCAAACATAGTGATAAAAGAAGTACACTAAAGGTCCCAAAATCAGGAGAAGAAATTAAAATTAAAGAATGCATCAGATGCACTACCAAGGGAGTTATATATGCCCTTAAATGCACATGTGATTTAATCTCTTTTGGGGAGACAAAAAGAATGGTCAAAGATAGAATAAGGGAGCACCTTCTGTGTATTGAAAAAGGAATTGATGACACCAATTTATATAAACATTTTAAATTAAAACATAAAGGTAAAACATCAGATCTTAAATATTGGGGAATATTACATGTCAAACAAAATTGGAGAGGTGGAAATATAGAAAAATTTCTTAAACTGAAAGAAGCAGAGTTCGTTTATAAACATGAGACATTATTTCCAAATGGACTGAGCTCAGAACTTGATATTTCACCATTTCTGTTGGACTAACCCCATTTTAGATTTTTTACTAATTTTTATTAATTTTTATAAATTTTTTATTAATTTTTATTAATTTTTAATAATTTCTGGTCACTATTCCTTCACTCTTATATTATAAGAAATGGAATCCCTCGTATGAGTCATTGTCCTGAATAATAACAATAAGATTTAAGCTTATGAATTCATTTCTATATTTATATATTTACTATTTTTATATATTACTAAAAGTATTCATTTATATGTATGTATTAATGCTCCTAGTCATAGAGCTATATTTATATTCCATAATTTAGATCCAAATTTTTATTGGATATGAATATCTTACATCTAATAAATTTATTTAGATATCTGTGTACTTTTTAAGAATTTTTAATAATATAGGTTTTAACTGATATACTTCTAAATACTGAAAATTCTTTTACATTTGGAATTGTTATATATGTATTTGCACATAAATTATTAGTAAGGTTGCCCAAATAGAGGTTTGCCAATACCACCTTATGAAATTGCCTAAACCACCTTAACTAATTTCATTGAACCAATAGAAAATTGGGAACACCTTTAAAAAGGTGCAACTGTTGCCAACACTTTCATCTTGAAAAAGCCCTGCACAGGGAGAAACGCGTTGATGTTAGTTGCCTATGAACTTTGTTGAACTTTGTTGCTACATTTGCAGTTTGAATTGATATTCTGCTTCCAAAAAAACTTTTTATTTCATAAATACTGCCATGGTTAATGTCTGGTTAACAAAATCCGTGAAATAGCACCAGCACTTTCCATATAGGCACCAGCACTTTTGAAATAAAAGATTCTACATCTACTGCACATTTGGAAACTGTGTGCATCAGACCGGCTCTATCTTTGAAGTGAGGTGAGACTATAGTATCTACACACCGCTGAGACTGCTGTCCCCTTACAGCGGATGATCTAAACAGTATCCTGCGTGCTCGTTGGCACTTAAGAGCGGATACTCCATTCAAAAGGATCACGGCAGTGAGAAATCTGACATTGCCCACCTAAGGACCAATCAGATTGCACTCTGCAGACAGCGCCTATAAAAAAGTGACGTCACTCCGCTACGGCGGTAATTTTCTATCTACAGGACTGACGGCTGAATTGTTTGGGGGTAAGTCAGAAAAATCTCCCATCCAAACTGATTTCGTGGACTGATTACGGGTAAGAAAAGATTTCCCATTTATAATACAGACTGTTCAATTGGATATCCGGAATTTTTCTGTCTATAAGCCAATTTCTCCTTTTTAAATGTGGTGGCAACCTTAATTTTAACTTTGATGTTACACGGAGACGTCCGTTTTTAGCAATAATAAGATTTGTTTGCACTTGTTTATAACAGATTAAATTTTAGGCAGAGCCTAATTTCTTATTCATTGTGCATTTATTACCATCACCACTACATACAATCCGAATGTTCTGATACATTTTTTTTAACTGTTGATAATTTGTGTTTTAAATCCCACATTACACTATTTAAGTATTTGAATCTACATTTATAGATCTAATATTTATAATTTTAATAATCAATGAAGAGACTGTTTTCCTTCGCCTAATTCTATCTTATAGCACTTTCTAAACACCATACACAGTTTTAAATTACAGACTGATTTCTGATCAGATGATCATTTCACCCCTTTTTTTGAGTAATCCATAGAGGCATATGCTAATAGACATATACCTGTCTGGTTTTATGATTACACATATTCACTTTATAATATATTTCAGATAAATAATTATCGATTAAACCTCACCTATTTTAAGTATTTAAATTTTCTGCACTTTATTAATATTTTCACAATTTTTTGCACATACACTTGGCACTTTACTAATACCATCAGATAATCGCTTTTAGCTTTCTAGCGCTCCTGATTAATTTAACTATTCCTGTTGATTCTCCAAACCTTTGAAAGGGACCCTAAGGTAACTCAGGAGTTTAGTGATTACACTCTGCGCTTATTAGTTCTTATTATATCTAATCTTTGTCTAATGTAGGGTGCATTTCAACATCAGGGAACAGTCTATAACATAGAGCAGACAGCGTAGAGGCCATTAGTGTGACACTGAATAAAAGTATTGCACTCACATAGTCCGGGTATGGAGCCGCAATCTTTTTATTCTCCTGTTGCCATCTCCGGTACAATTCTCACTCCATCTGTGACTGTAGCGTGATCGGGTTCTCACCCAGTGTTCGTAGGAGGCCTTGTCCGGGAGTAGAGACAGTTTGAAGCACTTAAGGGGCCGTTTGCGCGCCACGTGGACTGCCGTTTTGCTCCGCAGATATAAGGTGCCGGTGCCCCGTAGAAACTGGCCAGCTTTGTAGAAAAGTGATCAGCTATGCCCAAGCTGACGTTAGCTGTTAGAATTAGGCAGTGGATCGCATTTCCAAGTCCACATAGCATAGAAAGACACCGACCTCACTTCGGAGCTCTAAAAACCTGCAACCATCTTGGTGCAGGCTAGCTCCGCCTCCCATTATATACTAATTTCTCTCCATATATACTCATGAAAATGTTGGCATATGTATTTCATCCATAGTATATAAATTGGAGTCAGCCATTATCTTATTGACTGCCCCCACACCCCCATCATGACTGATGGAAGTGTAGAGGCTAGAAACATCCATACTGTACAGAATGAATTTATTTAAAGGGACATACATATTCTCCAATTTGTTAAAAAAATCCCCAGTATCCTTGATATATGATTGGGATTCAACCACAAACCTCCTCAGCAATTAGTCTAAATATACTGAGACATTCAAGAACACACTGTCTACACCTGCCACAATAGGGCGTCCTGGCGGTTTTGTCAAATTTTTGTGCACTTTTGGTAGTGTATATACAGTGGGGCAAAAAAGTATTTAGTCAGCCACCAATTGTGCAAGTTCTCCCACTTAAGAAGATGAGAGAGGCCTGTAATTTTCATCATAGGTATACCTCAACTATGAGAGACAAAATGTGGAAACAAATCCAGAAAATCACATTGTCTGATTTGGAAAGAATTTATTTGCAAATTATGGTGGAAAATAAGTATTTGGTCAATATCAAAAGGTTCATCTCAATACTTTGTTATATATCCTTTGTTGGCAATGACAGAGGTCAAACGTTTTCTGTAAGTCTTCAAAAGGTTGTCACACACTGTTGCTGGTATGTTGGCCCATTCCTGCATGCAGATCTCCTTTAGAGCAGTGATGTTTTGGGGCTGTCACTGGGCAACACTGACTTTCAACTCTATCCAAAATTTTTGTATGGGGTTTAGATCTGGAGACTGGCTAGGCCACTCCAGGACCTTGAAATGCTTCTTACGAAGCCACTCCTTCATTGCCCAGGTGGTGTGTTTGGGATCATTGTCATGCTGAAAGACCCAGCCACGTTTCATCTTCAATGCCCTTGCTGATGGAAGGAGGTTTGCACTCAAAATCTCACAATACATGGCCCCATTCATTCTTTCATGTACACAGATTAGTCGTCCTGTTCCCTTTGCAGAGAAACAGCCACAAAGGATGATGTTGCCACCCCCATGTTTCACTGTAGGTATGGTGTTCTTTGGTTGCAACTCAGGATTCTCTCTCCTCCAAATACGCCAAGTTTTGTTTCTACCAAACAGTTCTACTTTGGTTTCATCTGACCATATGACATTCTCCCAATCTACTTCAGGATCATCCAAATGCTCTCTAGCATACTTCAGATGGGCCCGGACATGTACTGGCTTAAGCAGGGGGACATGTCTGGCACTGCAGGATCTGAGTCCCTGGTGGCGTAGTGTGCTACTGATGGTAGCCTTTGTTACGTTGGTCGCAGCTCTCTGCAGGTCATTCACTAGGTCCCCCTGTGTGGTTCTGGGATGTTTGCTCACCGTTCTTGTGATCATTTTGACCCCAAGGGGTGAGATCTTGCGTAAAGCCCCAGATTGAGGGAGATAATCAGTGGTCTTGTATGTCTTCCATTTTCTAATTATTGCTCCCACAGTTGATTTCTTCACACCAAGCTGCTTGCCTTTTGCAGATTCAGTCTTCCAAGCCTGGTGCAGGTCTACAATTTTGTTTCTGGTGTCCTCTGATAGCTCTTTGGTCTTCACCATAGTGGAGTTTGGAGTGTGACTGTTTGAACTTGTTATCAGTATAAAAGACACCTGTCCACAACCTCAAACAGGTGCCATTAATACAGGTAATTAGTGGAGGACAGAGGAGCCTCTTAAAGAAGAAGATACAGGTCTGTGAGAGCCAGAAATCTTGCTTGTTCGTAGGTGACAAAATACTTATTTTCCACCATAGTATGCAAATACATTATTTCCAAATCAGACAATGTGATTGTCTGGATTTTTTTCCACATTTTGTCTCTCATAGTTGAGGTATACCTATGATGAACATTTCAGGCCTCTCTCATCTTCTTAAGTGGGAGAACTTGCACAATTGGTGGCTGACTAAATACTTTTTTGCCCCACTGTATGACAGGTGTTCTCGGATGTCTATTGATCAAGAATTCTTTCTCCTCTGGCCCAACAATACATTTCTGAATTGCAACATCAATACACTTATTTATCTCTTTTTGAACAGCAAATACAGGATCATAAGATATTGGTTGATATATATCTCTATCTGATAGTTGACGTAATATTTCTGATACATAATCTCCTTTATTCTGCACAATAGTAGCCCCGCCCTTATCAGCAGATTTAATTATTACCTGATTATTCCTTTTAATATTTAATATACCATCTCTTTCCTTTCTAGAAAAAAAAATATTCTCTGTCTATACTTAACACTAATACCACTATATTTCTTTCATAGTCTATTAACATCTGAATAAACTTGGGACATAAAGGTATCAACACTCTTGTGATAATATTGGGGATTGAATTTATTTTTTGTTTTTAACTGTAATTTTTTTATAATTAAAATTCCTACAGTACTCAATGTATCAGCAGCAGTGTTATTTAATGGAATATCACTCCCCTCATTGTATTTCAATGCAAAAAAATATTTTAATTTAATACTCCTAAAAAATTGATATAAATCCTGGTCAAGTTGAAAAAAATTACATTTGTTTTGGGGGCAAAAAGATAGTCCCTTTTCAAGAACACAAAGTTCATCTTTTGTCAAAGATTGATCAGAAATATTTATTACCAGTTCATCTTTTGTCTCCGATCCTGTTTCACTTATAGGGCTCGCATCAGAATTACCTATTTCTTTCGACGGGCCATGCCACCTCTCTGACGGGAGCTGCATGTTTTCGTTCCTCCTTCTGTGTCTGTGTTTCCTGCTTCCGCGGAGGAGTCGCTTGCCGCTGTTCCATCCGAGTCCTCTGTCGAGTCACTGGAGGTATTTTGTGCAGCATTCTCCTTTGTCGGCTTTCTCTGTCTCTGCCATCTTGGACCGGAAGTCCCGCCACCTGACCTTTTCTGCGGGTCATACTTCCAATGATAGACTTGATCAGTCAAGTAATCCTCCTCATCACTGAGGAATTTAGAGCATTTCCGCTCTTCCAGCACCTTGCGCAACTCTGCCACCTGGGAATTAGCACCTGCTAAGAACTTGTCAATTTCATCTAAGGTAAGTGCTGCCTTCAACTCAGCCTCTAGTCGGCCAACTTCCAATCGTTGTTGTTCAAATTCTTTCTGTAAGCACTCCACGGTGAGCACCATTAGATCAAACAAGCACTTATTTAATATTGCCTCAAACTTTTTACAATACTCAGCATTGTCTGCCATTAGGGTAGGTCTGACAATCATTCGAAGTCCACGGGGAATCCTTCTCACCTGATAATACTCTGAATTCAAAAGCAACTTGTTTTTTAAGCGCTTTTTAAGCGCTTTCTCATAATTATTGCTGACTTTTTCCACAGACAGTACTTTTAGAAAGTCTCTTGACCCCAATGCTAATGTGGTGATCCTTGAGGCCTCCAGGTCTGTGTATGCAAATGTAGTTGTGCTTAAAATGGCATTATCAGCATTATTAACAGTCGCCATGTTTACAGTGATGCAAAAAACCAATGCAGCAACAATTCAAACCAATATAGTAAAAAAGTCCAGCAAACACTGTAAATATATTGGATGCAAGCTATAACAGGGCACTGCACAACCCTGTATCCATATCCAAAAGTCAAAAGGAATAGCAGCACTCCAAAATAATAGTTACCAATCGTTTATTGTAGCCAAAAATGTCCTTCATCATGCTATACCTACATCACTTACACTTCCTCCTTTTATACCCAACAAGGTGCACACCCACCAAACAGCAATTAACACTTCACATACCATGACCATCATCTATTTCTTAATGGCATATGCAAATATCCTAACATTATTTTTCTAAAATTACTCTATACAAATTAATAACTTGATCTCCTATATACAAAAGAGAGAAATTAAACATTACACAGTTATTAGAGAACAAAATATATCAAGGAAATCTGTCCACATTTGAAAAAAGAATAAAAAAGGTGCTGGAACGCTCTAAATTCCTCCGTGATGAGGAGGATTACTCGATTGATCGAGTCTATCATTGGAAGACCAGAACAGGTCAGGAGGTGGGACTTCGGGTCCAAGGTGGTGGAGACAGAGAAAGCCGAGGAAGGAGAACGCTGCACAAAATAACTCCAGTGACTCGACGGGGGACTCGGATGGAACAGTGGCAAGCGACTCCGCCACGGAGGCAGGAAACACAGACACAGAAGGAGGAACGAAAACACGCAGCTCCCGTCAGAGGGGTGGCATGGCCCATCGAAAGAAATAGGTAATTCTGATAGGAGCCCTATAAGTGAAACAGGATCAAAGACAAAAGATGAACTGGTAATAAATATTTCTGATCAATCTTTGACAAAAGATGAACTTTGTGTTCTGGAAATGGGACTATCTTTTTGCCCCCAAAAAAATGTAATTTTTTTCAACTTGACCAGGAATTATATCGATTGTTTAGGAGTATTAAATTAAAACCTTTTTTTGCATTGAAATACAAAGAGGGTAGTGATATTCCATTAAATAACCCTGCTGTTGATAGTTTGAGTACTGTAGGAATGTTAAGTATAAAAAAATTACAGTTAAAAACAAAAAAGAAATTTAATCCCAAATATTATCACAAGAGTTTTGATACCTTTATGTCCCAAGTTTATTCAGATGTTAATAGACTACGAAAGAAATATAGTGGTATTGGTGTTAAGTATAGACAGAGAATATCTAATTTTTCTAGAAAGGAAAGAAATGGTCTATCAAAAGGAATAATCAGCTAATAATTAAATCTGCTAATAAGGGCGTGGCTACTATTGTGCAGAATAAAAGAGATTATGTATCAGAAATATTACGTCAACTATCAGATAGAGATATATATCAACCAATATCTTATAATCCTGTATTTGCTGTTCAAAAAGAGATAAATAAGTGTATTGATGTTGCAATTCAGAAATGTATTATTGGGCCAGAGGAGAAAGAATTCTTGATCAATAGACATCCAAGAACACCTGTCATATATACACTACCAAAAGTGCACAAAAATTTGGCAAAACCGCCAGGACGCCCTATTGTGGCAGGTGTAGACAGTGTGTTCTCGAATGTCTCAGTATAGTTAGACCAATTGCTGAGGAGGTTTGTGGTTGAATCCAAATCATATATCAAGGATACTGGGGATTTTTTTAACAAATTCGAGACTATTTCTGTCCCTTTAAATAAATGCATTCTGTACAGTATGGATGTTTCTAGTCTCTACACTTCCATCAGTCATGATGGGGGTGTGGGGGCATTCAATAAGATAATGGCTGACTCCAATTGATATACTATGGATGAAAAGGAGTTCATTTTTGAGTTGTTAGATATTATACTACGGTGTAATTATTTCTTATTTCAGGATCAGTTTTATATACAGAAACAGGGAATGGCAATGGGCTCCAATGTCGCCCCTACATATGCCAACATTTTTATGAGTATATATGTAGAGAAATGAGTATATAATAACAATCTATTTAAGGAATATGGCGCCATATGGTGGCGCTATATTGATGACGTGTTTGGCATATGGCTGGGTGACATTGGAAGCCTATTGCAATTTGTGGAGACTTTGAACTCAGCCACAATGAATATTAAATTTACTTTGGTTCATAGCGAGGAGAGTTTAGCGTTTCTTGATATGCAGGTGATTAAAGAGAATGGTAGAATTAAGGTGGATTTGTACAAAAAAGGAACTGAGAGAAATAATCTATTACTGGCCTGTAGTGCACATCCTCTGTCCTTAAGGAATTCTTTACCCAAGAGTCGATTTATGCGGGTTCGCCGCATTGTGTCAGATGACAGAAAAAGTGAAGAAAGACTCAGGGAGATGGGTAATCTCTTTTTGGACAGAGGATATGATATAAAATTGATTGAAAAAGAGATTAAGAACACTATGGAGATTACTAGAGATAATTTGCTCAAGCCACGAGTAAAAACTAAGGATAGAAGTAAAGACAGATTGATATTTGTTTCTAAATATAATTAATTGAGTACTCATATCAAGAAGATTATTCATAGACATTGGTATATTTTAATAAATTGTAATCCGGGTATACCAGAGTTTCAGAATGTCCCAATGCCATCATATAAAAGAGGGATACATTTAAGAGATACTCTGGTAAAAGCGGATATTGGCAGTGCCAAAACTGATAGACAAAGTTATATCACAAAGAAAAACGTAGGTTGCTATCCCTGTTTGGGATGCTCTCATTGTAATAACATGATAAAGGGGCCAAATGTTGTGCATCCTCAATCAGGAAAACAAATTTGGATTAAAGAGTTTCTTACTTGCAACACTGACTTTGTGATATACCTCCTTAAGTGCCCGTGTGGCCTTATTTATGTAGGTGAAAAGACCCGTAGGGTTAGGGCTAGGATCAATGAGCATAAGACAGGTATTAGGAGAAAAAAATTGAAATCACCAGTTGCTACTCATTTTATGGAAGCCCAACATGGGGTTAGTTAAGTTAGATTCCAAATATTAGAGCATATTTACCCTTGTAGGCGAGGGGGCGATAGAGAGCAGCACCTTAAACAGAAAGAGGCATTCTGGATTTTTTACTTTAAATTCATTAGCACCAATAGGTATGAATAAAGATTATGATTTGTCTGTTTTTCTGTAGAAAAAAATATTCTTGATATTTCAGATGCAATATAACTCTAGTGAATGGATAGTGTTGTATATTAATAGTGGTGTCACCAATAAGAAAAAAAGAAAAAAAACAAAAATATTCTTTTTTCAAATGTGGACAGATTTCCCTGAGATATTTTGATGTTCTCTAATAACTGTGTAATGTTTCATTTCTCTCTTTTGTATACAGTATAGGAGAACAAGTTATTAATTTGTATAGAGTAATTTTAGAAAAATAATGTTAGGATATTTGCATATGCCATTAAGATATAGATGATGGTCATGGTATTTGAAGAGTTAATTGCTGTTTGGTGGGTGTGCACCTTGTTGGGTATATAAGGAGGAAGTGGAATTGATGTAGGTATAGCATGATGAAGGACATGTAGTCCGAAACGTTGCTGCTTCCTTTGTGCTTTTGGCTACAATAAACGATTGGTAACTATTATTTTGGAGTGCTGCTATTGTTTTTGACTTTTGGATATGGATACAGGGTTGTGCAGTGCCCTGTTATAGCTTGCACCCAATATCTTTACAATGTTTGCTGGACTTTTTTGTTATAAGGGTGTTAGGTGCAGACATATTTTTTCTTTCCCCATAGGAAACAATGGGGCTGTGTTAGGAGCTGAACGCTGCTTTTTTGCAGGTGTTAGGTTTTTTTTTTCAGCCAGCTCAGCCCCATTGTTTCCTATGGGGAAATCGTGCATGAGCACGTTTAGTCAGCTTACCGCTACCGTAAGCAACGCTGGTATTGAGGTGAGATGTGGAGGTAAATTTTGCTCTACGCTCACCTCTTTGCGGATAACGCCAAGTTTAAAAAAACCTGTAATACCAGTGTTGGCTTAAGGGAGTGGTGGAAAAAAAGGAGCGTTAGAGCCGCAAGCCTTACCGAAAAAAACTTGTAATCTAGCCGATAGTTTTTACTTTTAGCTTTGCTTTGTGCAAGTGTTTGGTGGCTATTTTGTGCACTGTGTTTTATATCCCAATGTTCTTCACATAAAAGAAAATGTTCTTTTAATTTAATATATATATATATATATATATATATATATATATATTTTTTTTTTTTTTTTTTGTTAAAAGTTTTTTATTGAGGGAATAACATTTACAGAGACAACAAACTGCTTGCTCAAGCAAACTCATGACAAATAATAGATATACAAGCAATTATCATGGACATAAGAAAAACACAAGACCATATATAGTGTAGATACCTAATCATAACGGGTGATTTACATGCCCAAGTCAAAACATAGTTCGACTGAATAGAAATTGAGGAGCAAACCTACAAGCGCCCTCTTTTTCCCACAAAGTCACCTGAGGCCACTTTTGGACCCCAATAGATTCAATTTGCTGATCAGAGGGCTTTTAAATAATATAGGCCCATTCAAGGCCCATATTTACTCGCTCCTTCCTATGCCTGCTAGGACCAAAGATAGGTCCGGAAAACCAAAAGTAGGGTTGAAGGAGAAGGCAAACTTAGATATAACAGTATTAGGAATGTACATATTAGATATTATAACAAAACAAATAAAGAGAAAAAAAAATAGAAATAAGGCTGCTTTAACTGTTACCCCAATAAGGCTAGGTATTAATATGTAAGAGAGTACAATCAATCATAGTCAAGATCTACCATACTCTGCTGGGGCAGGAGCCAATATTTCATCCATAGGTAGTCATATGTGTCTAAATGCTAATTAAGATACTCAATGCTATTTATCATCGCTATACATCTCATCAGGATCTTATTCTGTGAAGAACATAAGATACACTTAGGCTGGTGACCTCGACCCCTTTGACTCTAAAACATCCTTCCAGCGAATCAATCAGATACGATAAGTATATATCTAGGTTAACAGCTATACAAAAAAAAAAAAGAAAAAATTTGCAGAGATAAACAGTTTGCAGTATTTGGAGCACACAGTATTATACAAAATACATCTTACAGTGGTGAAATCCGGAGAGCCATTCTTACATACATGCAGGAACAAATCGTAGCAGAGGCTCTACGGACAGGACAGAGACTTCAAAACTCTGTCATATAGTGAGTATGGAGGGTGAACCAACCATCCCATACCATACAGTGAGGGGGTGGGAGTATAAGTGCGGAGGGTAATTACTCATCCCCCACCCCAAAGAAGGGAGGGGAGGAGGGGGGGCGGACCAATGGGAGACAAACTAGCGATATTATGCTTCACGCCTGTCGGCCTGCGCCACGGATCCCACTATTATAGCTATGAAGGGCCTTAGATAATATTAAACATAAATACAATTAACCCAGTGAGATCCAGATGGACATAAATATTTATGGGAATGGCTGGTTAGAAACTACTCAGAAAATGTGTACAAACATTGACATTTCTCTGTGAGAAGCAACCAATACATACAAGATAGGTACTATGCTAGGGAGTAGTTAGTCTAAATAGTAAACATTTATAGCACAAACCATCGACAAGCACACAGTGAGTATGTAAAAACTGCTGGACTCCAGATCCTCACTGTTGTTCTAGAACATAGGTACATTTAATCCAGTGAGATCCAGTGAAACATTAATGTTTATGAAAATGGCTGCCCAAGAACCACACAGAGGAATATATACAAACTTTTGCAAATCTTTGCTAGGAGCAATAAATACGTACAGGGTAGGTACTTTTCCCAGGAAGAGTTTGTCTAACTAATAAAGAGTTACAGCACAGGCCAGCAACTAGCACACAGTGAATATGCAAAACCCACTGATCTCTAGAACCTTATTATTGATCTAAAGTAGAGATAGTTAAATAGGACTTCTCAAAGCCCATTAGACTACTAGGGGTGCACAATATACAGTAGGTAGTCTAATTGACCAGAACACCAACAAGGCATAGGCATAGTTTAGGTGGTAAATATTATATGTTGCATGAATAAAGAGAATAAAAACAGTAAGGTATGAAACAGTAGCCTGGTTACATATGAGAGGTGTTCCTAGGCAGCCAAACAGGTACAGTCACTGTCATTAGATCTTCATGAGATCCCCACACAATGTCAACCTCAAAAGTAGTTAGGTGCACAGGCTGCATAATCTCCGATGCTACTCCTCATAAATGCAGATTCAATGGCTCTAACTTTTACTATCCGGGTATATTCTGTATGGATGCAGAGTCAGCAATGGCGTTCATAGTGTAAGCAGTGAGTGAGTCAGGATACCAACCCCAAAGAGGAGCATGCAAGGTATGTAAAACCGTATTACAACCCAGAACAGCTTGGCATCCCCTGCTCCCGCCCGATTCTCACCCTACTCCGATTTTTATGCTGGCACAGCTAGGCAATCCAGGGCCCTGTGAGAACAGGGCAAACAAATACATTAGTGCCATGCTACTGACCGGTGGGGGAGAGCCTGGAGATGCGTGAGCGGTGTAACGCTTTGTGGTGCCTGAAGCCTTGTGTGAGCGGCTGTCTTTTGTCCCCCTCCGTGTGTGCAGTCCACTTGTGACGTAAGAGAGAGAGAGGAGCTCTGACTCAAGGCCTAGATCCACTGGCGCCAAGGGCGAGGGACGCGCCTGGTAAGTTGTAGGCACTACGATTCTCTGCGGCTCCTGTGCTTCTGTGCGCTCTTCTCCCACACATTCGATCTGTGTGCGCGCCGCTTGCATGGTATTGATAAAGGCATCAAGCATCTCGCAGATCCTCCTCCCATGATCCATCAGGAGATCCCTGAGAGCAGTGTAGGATACTTGGGACTCTGTGTTGCACAGCGGCGCTCCGTAGCTCTCTTTAGGCATGGTGACACGGCTGAGGTCTGGAGGGTTTTCAGAAACATGAAAGTGCTGCGGCGATTCCCCCCGCTGGGTGTTCAAATCCATTTGCATGTAGCTTCAGTGCGTGCGGGCAGCTCCCCCTCAGCTTTCAGCAGCTGTCTTCTTTGTCGGACTCGCTCCGACCTATTCCGACAGTCTCTCTGCACAGATCTGCTTAATGCTTAGGCTGCCATATTTAATACCTCCTACTCCACGATCTCCTCATTGAATACTCGTTTTAGGTCTAGCATTAGTAGAGAGATGCTTTTGTATGCCTCCAAATTCTATCACGCAGTATCCCCTCTAGGTAGGACTGTACAGCAGGTACTTCAGGCAAGCAAATTAGATAGTTAAATCACTTTTTTGTGAGCCCTAGGTCAGGAGCTCTGTAAAAATGCGGCCATCCACATCGGCGGTTAGCTCCGCCCCCACTACATATTTTTTATAAGGGTAAATATTAAGATTTCTTCTTAACTGTATTAACTGTAACTTAACCTCTACTCAGCCACAGATGCTTACAGCAACATATACTAGCTTCCAACAAAACAACCTTTGTGACTTGTATACTATTTATATATATATTTTTGCAATTCATAAAATTAGTTTTTCGTTTCTTTGATGTTTAATTCTGTTCTTCATATCATGCATTACTTTATTTATGAATTCTAATATGCCCTAATTTAACACCTGTAGTTGCTATTTCAATTTTTTTCCATAAAATTTTTGTTCCATATTTGACACGGAAAGTAATAACTTAAGTCATAAATAGTTTCTAAAATTAAAGTCAGTTGTGACAATCAATCTAGTCTTTGTTGATGGTTCCTATTGTTACTTATTTTAATAACCTTACAATTTTCCCTTAACATGTAATTGTGCAGGTGCAAAATTATGTATATGAGTGTTTCTGGTAATTTTCTATCTGGGGCATCATTGCAAAAGTATTTTGAATTATGTGTTACCAGCAGCCTTTCCTTGGAAAATAAAGGTATATATCTTCAGCAGTATTGTAATCACAGAATACACAAATACATTTTAAAAGAACTGTTTTAGCAATATATTCTCCAATCTCAGGATTTTTGTCTCTTTAAATGTACAAACATAATATTTTATATATTTGTATAATAGACATGTGCATGGGTTAAATTTTTGGTTCGATCGAATTTCTTTGCAAATATTTAAAATATTTTCTGCCAGATTACGAGTTTTGTCGGTAAAGACCTGAGGTGCTAACGAGCCTTTTTTTTCCACCGCTCACTTAAGACAATGCTGGTATTACAAGTTTTCTGAATGGCTGCGTTAGCCTCAGAAAAGTGAGCGTGGAGCAAATTTAGCTCTACTTCTCACTGTAATACCAGCGCTGCTTAAGTCAGTGGTAAGCTGGCTAAAATGTGCTTGTGCATGATTTCCCCATAGGAAACAATGGGGCTGAGCTGGCTGGAAAAAAACCTAACACCTGCAAAAAAGCAGCATCCAGCTTCTAACGCAGCCCCATTGTTTCCTATAGGGAAAATAATTTTATGTCTGCACCTAACACCCTAACATGAACCCCGAGTCTAAACACCCCTAATATTACACTTATTAACCCCAAATCTGCTGCCCCCGCTATCGCTGACACCTACATTATATTATTAACCCCAATCTGCCGCTCCGGACACCGCCGCCACCTACATTATCCCTATGAACCCCTAATCTACTGCCCCCAACATCGCCGAACCCTACATTATATTTATTAACCCCTATTCTGCTGCCCCCAATGTCGACCGCAATCTAACTACACTTATTAACCCCTAATCTGCCGACCGGATATCGCCACCACTTTAATACATTTATTAACCCCTAAACCACCGCACTCCCACCTCGCAAACACTAGTTCATTTTTATTATCCTCTAATCTGCCTGCCCTAACATCGCCGACACCTACTTAAATGTATTAACCTCTAATCTGCCACCACCAACGTCGTTGCTACTATAATAAAGTTATTAACACCTAAACCTAAGTCTAACCCTAACACCCCCTAATTTAAATATAATTTAAATACATCTAAATAAAATAACTACAATTAAATAAATTAATCCTATTTAAAACTAAATACCTATAAAATAAACCATAAGATAGCTACAATATAACTAATATTTACATTGTAGCTATCTTATGATTTATTTTTATTTTACTGGCAACTTTGTATTTATTTTAACTAGGTAGAATAGTTATTAAATAGTTATTTACTATTTAATAACTACCTAGCTAAAATAAGTACAAAATTGCCTGTAAAATAAATCCTAACCTAAGTTACAATTACATCTAACACTACACTATCATTAAATAAATTACCTAAACTACCTACAATTAATTACAATTAAATACAATAAACTAAATTACTGAAAAAAACCCCACTAAATTACAAAAAAATAAACACTAAATTACAGAAAATAAAAAAATTACAAGAAGTTTAAACTAATTACACCTAATCTAATCCCCCTAATAAAATAAAAAAGCCCCCCAAAATAATAAAATTCCCTACCCTAGACTAAATTACAAATAGCCCTTAAAAGGGCCTTTTGCGGGGCATTGCCCCAAAGTAACCAGCTCTTTTACCAGCCCTTAAAAGGGCTTTTTGCGGGGCAATGCCCCAAAGTAATCAGCTCTTTTACCTGTAAAAAAAAGAAATACAATACCCCCCAACATTACAACCCACCACCCACACACCCCTACTCTAAAACCCACCCCTTAAAAAAACCTAACACTACCCCATTGAAGATCAACCTACCTTGAGCCATCTTCACCCAGCCAGGCACCGATGGGGCAGAAGAGGACATCCGGACCGGCACAAGTCTTCATCCGATCCGGCCAGAAGTCTTCATCGAATCCGGGCAGAAGAGGTCCTCCAAGCAGCAGAAGTCTTCATCCAAGCGGCATCTTCTATCTTCAATCAATCGGAGCGGGTCCATCTTCAATCCAGCCGACGCGGAGCCATCCTCTTCTTCCGATGTCCTAACGCTGAATGAAGGTTCTTTTAAATGACGTCATCCAAGATGGCGTCCCTCAAATTCTGATTGGCTGATAGGATTCTATCAGCCAAGCAGAATTAAGGTAGGAAAAATCTGATTGGTTGATTTAATCAGCCAATCGGATTGAAGTTCAATCCGATTGGCTGATTGGATCAGCCAATAGAATTGACCTTCTAATCCTATCAGCCAATAGGAATTCGAGGGACGCCATCTTGGATTACATCATTTAAAGGAACCTTCATTCAGTGCTAGGACATCGGAAGAAGAGGATGGCTCCGCGTCGGCTGGATTGAAGATGGACCCGCTCCGCTCCGATTGATTGAAGATAGAAGATGCCACTTGGATGAAGACTTCTGCTGCTTGGAGGACCTCTTCTGCCCGGATTCAATGAAGACTTCTGGCCGGATCAGATGAAGACTTGTGCCGGTCCGGATGTCCTCTTCTGCCCCATCGGTGCCCCGCTGGGTGAAGACGGCTCAAGGTAGGGTGATCTTCAATGGGGTAGTGTTAGGTTTTTTTAAGGGGGGATTGGATGGGTTTTAGAGTAGGGGTGTGTGGGTGGTGGGTTGTAATGTTGGGGAGGTATTGTATTTCTTTTTTTTACAGGTAAAAGAGCTGATTACTTTGGGGCATTGCCCCGCAAAAAGCCCTTTTAAGGGCTGGTAAAAGAGCTGGTTACTTTGGGGCAATGCCCCGCAAAAGGCCCTTTTAAGGGCTATTTGTAATTTAGTGTAGGGTAGGGAATTTTATTATTTTGGGGGGCTTTTTTTATTAGGGGGATTAGATTAGTTGTAATTAGTTTAAACTTCTTGAAAAAAAATTTATTTTCTGTAATTTAGTGTTTATTTTTTTTTTGTAATTTAGTTTATTGTATTTAATTGTAATTAATTGTAGGTAGTTTAATTTATTTAATGATAGTGTAGTGTTAGGTGTAATTGTAACTTAGGTTAAGATTTATTTTACAGGTAATTTTGTACTTATTTTAGCTAGGTAGTTAATAAATAGTTAATAGCTATTTAATAACTATTCTACCTAGTTTAAATAAATACAAAGCTGCCAGTAAAATAAAAATAAATCATAGATAGCTACAATGTAACTATTAGTTATATTGTAGCTATCTTATTGTGTATTTTACAGGTAAGTATTTAGTTTTAAATAGGATTAATTTATTTAATTGTAGTTATTTTATTTAGATGTATTTAAATTATATTTAAATTAGAGGGGTGTTAGGGTTAGACTTAGGTTTAGGGGTTAATAACTCTATTATAGTGGCGGCGACGTTGGGGGCAGCAGGTTAGGGGTTAATAATTGTTGGTAGGTGGCGGCGATGTTAGGGACGGCAGATTAGGGGTTATTAACAAATTTTATAGTGTTTGCGAGGCGGGAGTGTGGCGGTTTAGGGTTTAATGCATTTATTATAGTGGCGGCGATGTCCGGTCGGCAGATTAGGGGTTAATAATTGTAGGTAGGTGGCAGCGATGTTGGGGGCGACAGACTAGGGGTTAATACATATAATGTAGGTGTCGGTGATGTTAGGGGCAGCAGATTAGGGGTTCATATAATGTAGGTGGCGGCGATGTCTGGTCGGCAGATTAGAGGTTAATAATTTTTATTATAGTGTTAGCAATGTGGGGGGCCTCGGTTTAGGGGTTAATAGGTAGTTTATGGGTGTTAGTGTACATTGTAGCACTTCAGTTAAGAGTTTTATGTTCCGGTGTCAGCCCATAAAACTCCCTCACTACTGACTTTTATATGCGGTAGGAGTCTTGGAGGTAGAGGCTGTACCGCTCACTTCTTCCAAGACTTGTAATACCAACATTAGCAAAATCCCATTAAAAAGATAGGATACGCAATTGATGTAAGGGGATTTGCGGTAGCCTTGAGTCGCGGAAGAAAAGTGAGCGGTGAGCCTCTACCTGCCAAACTTGGGACCTCTCAACGCTGCTTTTTAAGGCTAACGCAAAACTCGTAATCTCGCCGTTTGTATTTTAAATATTTTGGTGCCTGTTCTGCTCGGTATTTGTCTCATTTAAACTAAACAAATACTGATGATTCATGGAACATTTACAGTACATCCGTTTTCATTAAAAAATATACATGTTCCACTGCAACAGGTGAAAAAAGGAGCTTCTCCTTTAGTGCAGGTCCTGGAAATCCCAGGCTAAGCTTCCTGTTAGCATGGCCGGGGCTCTATGAAGAAGAGGAGTGGGTAAGCTTGGCTCTCCAGTGCTTAGGTAAGTATTTTTAACTGTTTAAAGGAAAAAATGAATGCTGACGAATGTGGCATTCAATCCTTAGTTTGTGCTGCATTATTTTGGATATAAATCTTGTTTTAACAAGAAAAATGTTTGTATTTTGTTAATGAATGTGCATTCATTATGAAACAAATGCTTATGTATACTGAATAATATATTAAGTATAATAACCCAATGTAGAATCAAATAATTAAAATCAATCACATACTTTTCCCTGTTCTAAAAAGTAATCAGATAGATTACGAGTTTTGCGTTATGAATTAAAAAGCATTGTTATGCTTCGTAACGCTGCTTTTCCCCTAACGCCGCTATTACAAGTCTTTCAGGTATAGCTGTACCGCACACCTTTTTGGCCGTCACGCAACATCAGTACCGCACTTTTAAAAATGTCCTTTTACATTGGAACTCCCATGGCGTCGGTATTACTATTTTGCCTGAGAGGCCAAAAAGTGAGTGGTACACTCTATACTGACAAGATTCGTACCGCCATTTAAAGTCAGTAGTTATGAGTTTTATGTTACAAATCTGTAGCATAAAACTCATAACTAAAGTGTTAAAAAGTACACTAACAACCATAAACTACCTATTATTAACCCTTAAACCGAGGTCCTCCCGCATCGCAAACACTATAATAAAGTTATTAACCCCTAATCTGATGCTCCAGACATCGGCGCAACTAAAAAAAAACATTAACTCTTATTCTGCCACTCCCTGACATCGCCAACACTATAATAAACCTATTAACCCCTAAACCGCCACCCTCCCGCATCACAAACACTATTTAAAGATTATTAACCCCTAATCTGCCGTCCGCCCACATCGCCGCAATAATAAATCTATTAACCACTAAACTGCAAGCCTCCCACAATGAAATATACTAAAATAAATTATTAACCCCTAAACCTCTAACCTCCCACATCACTAACTCTACATAAATACATTAACCCCTAATCCTAACCCTAACCATAAGTCTAACCCTAATGTAACCCTAACCCTAACACCCCCTAACTTAAATATAATTAAAAAAAATCTATATTAACCTTAAATTATTACCTAAATAATTCCTATTTAAAACTAAATACATACTTACCTGAAAAAAAACCTAAGCTAGCTACAATATAACTAATAGTTATATTGTAGCTATCTTCGGTTTTATTTTTATTTGACAGCTAAGTTTGTATTTATTTTAACTAGGTAGACTAGTTAGTAAATAGTTATTAACTATTTACTAACTACCTAGTTAAAATAAATACAAAGTTACCTGTAAAATAAACCCTAACCTGCCTTACAATAAAATAAAATAAATTAAATTATTAAAATACAATTTTCTAAATTACAAAACCCCCCCACTAAATTACAAAAAATAAAAACCAATTACTCCTAATCTAATAGCCCTATCAAAATAAAAAAGCCCCCCAGAATAAAAAAAAAACCCTAGCCTACACTAAACTGCTAATGGCCCTTAAAAGGGCCTTTTGTGGGGCATTGCCCCAAAGAAATCAGCTCTTTTACCTGTAAAAAAAAAAAATACAAGCACCCCCAACAGTAAAACCCTAGTAGTAGTCTACCTAGTTAAAATAAATACAAACTTAGCTGCAAAATAAAAATAAAACCTAAGATAGATACAATATAACTATTAGGTAAGTATGTATTTAGTTTTAAATAGGAATTATTTAGGTAATAATTGTAAGGTTTATTTAGATCTATTTTAATTATATTTAAGTTAGGGTTACGTTAGGGTTAGGGTTACGTTAGGGTTAGGGTTAATGCTTAGGGTTAGGTTTAGGGGTTAATATATTTATTTAATATATAGTGATGTTGGAGGCCAGAGGTTTAGGGGTCAATAAATTTAGTATAGTGGCGGAGACATTGGGGGCGGCATATTAAGGGTTAATAACTGTAATGTAGGTGGCGGCGATATCGGGAGCGGCAGAATATAGGTTACTAGTTTTATTTAGGTGGCAGAGATGTTAAGGGCGGAAGATTAGAGGTTAATAACATTATGTAGGTTGCGGCGATGTTGGGGACAGCAGTTTAGTGGTGTTTAGACGTAGTTTTTATGTTAGGGTGTTAGGTTTAAACATAACTTTTTCTTTCCCCATAAACATCAATGGGGCTGCGTTACGGAGCTTTTGTTTCCGCAATCGCAAGTGTTAGGCTTTTTTTTTTGCTTGCTCTCCCCATTAATGTCTATGGGGAAATCGTGCACAAGCACATCAAAGCAGCACTTGATTTTGGTGTGGTATGGAGCTCAACGCCACCATATCGCTCGCACAAGCCTGCTTTTTGTAAACTTGTAATAGCAGCGCTATAGGGAGGTGAAATAACGCAGATTTTGTGGCAGTCATTAATTTCCCTATAGCGCTGAAAAAGAGAGGGTAGAAAGAGCAAAAGAGAGGGGAGAAAGCAAAAGAGAGGGGGAGAGAGAAAGAGAGCAAAAGACAGGGGGGAGAAAGAGAAAAAAATTGGTGGGAGAGAGAAAGCAAAAGAGGGGGAGAGAGAAAGCAAAAGAGGGGGGAGAGAGAGCAGAAGAGAGGGGGAGAGAGCAAAAGAGAGGAGGGAGAGAGAGCGCAAAAGAAAGGGAGAGAGAGAGCACAAAAGAGAGGGGGGAGAGTGAGAGAGAGCAAAAGAGAGGAGAGAGTGCAAAAGAAAAAGGGAGAGAGAGCAAAAGACAGGGGGGAGAGAGAGCAAAAGAGAGGGGGAGAGAGCAAAAAAGAGGGGAGAATGAGCAAAAGAGAGGGGAGAGAGAGCAAAAGAGAGGAGAGAGGGAGCAAAAGAGAGGGGAGAGATAGCAAAAGAGAGGGGAGAGAGAGAAAATGAGAGGGGGAGAGAGAAAGAGAGCAAAAGACAAGGGGGGAGAGAGCAAAATAGGTGGGAGAAAGAAAGCAAAAGAGGGGGGAGAGAGAAAGCAAAAGAGGGGGAGAGAGAGAGCAGAAGAGAGCGAGAGAGCACAAAAGAGAGGGGAGAGAGAGCACAAAAGAAAGGGGAGAGAGAGCACAAAAGAGAGGGGGTAGAGCAAGAGAGAGCAAAAGAGAGGAGAGAGAGCAAAAGAAAGATGGAGTGAGAGCAAAAGAGGGGGAGAGAGAGCAAAAAAATAGCGAGAGAGCACAAAAGAGAGGGGGAGAGCGAGAGAGAGCAAAAGAGAGGAGGAGAGAGAGCAAAAGAGAGGGGAGAGAGCAAAAGAGAGGGGAGAGAAAGCAAAAGAGAGGGGAGAGAACAAAAGAGAGGGGAGAGAGAGCAAAAGAGAGGGGAGATAGAGCACAAGAGAGGGGAGAGAGAGAGAGCAAAAGAGAGGGGGAGAGAGAAAGAGAGCAAAAGAGAGGGGGAGAGAGCGCAAAAGAAAGAGGGAGAGAGCGCAAAACAGAGCTAGATAGAGAGCAAAATAGAGCAAGAGAGCATAAAAGAGAGGGGGAGAGAGATCACAAAAGAGAGGGGGAGAGCAAGAGAGAGCAAAAGAGAGGAGAGAGAGCAAAAGAGAGGGGGGAGAGAGCAAAAGAGAGGGGAGAGAACAAAAGAGAGGGGAGAGAACAAAAGAGAGGGGAGAGATCAAAATATAGGTGGGGGAGAGCAAAATAGAGGGGGGACAGAGAGCAAAAGAGAGGCGGAGAGAGAAAGAGAGCAAAAGAGAGGGGGAGAAAGAACAAAAGAGAGGGGGGAGAGAGAGCAAAAGAGAGCGAGAGAGCACAAAAGAGAGGGGAGAGAGAGCGCAAAAAAGAGGGGGGAGAGAGAGCAAAAAAAAGGAGGAGAGAGAGCAAAATAGAGGGAGAAGAGAGAGAGCAAGGGGTGGGATCGCTGTACTACAAAAAATAGTCCATGTGCACGGGCTTTAGGACTAGTTCCTTTTAAATTACATTTAAAAGGAACTAGTCCTAAAGCACCAGCCTAATTTCTGTATGTGACTTTCCTATATGCATATCTATTAACTTCTTATTCTCACTTGTTATAAATTTGCATGTTTTATATATATATATATATATATATATATATATAAATATATCTATATATGTTTGTGTGTATGTCTATATATATATATATATATATATATATACTGTATATTAGCTTCAATTAGTTAAAGGAACAGTAAAAAACAATTCCAACTGGTGAGTTTAAACATTTTGGGAAAATAGTATCATCTTGTTTTCTGCAATTGTTTTTCAAAAGCTCTTCTTCCTCTTCTAAGTTTAAATCTCCTTTTGATATTGGCTTTCCTCTGGGTTAGGTTAGAATATTGCCACTGGTATCTATATAAGTCTAACTGCTTGCTCTGGTCTTGTGTGTTACTGCTCTCCTCCAGAAACAAATCAACACCAAGGCATTTGTATGAATAAAGAAAACAAAATGTAAAAAAATATCCCTTAAGCCATGTAATTTATTTATCAAATATAGAATTTGTTATACAAATATAAATATAATAGATTGAATGTTTCAAATGGATTTTCTTAACATGATCAATAGGAATAGTAAGACTGTTGTCTATGTCCATCCTGTTTTACAGCTCTGTGTCCTGATCTATCTTCTGCTACACAGTGTAAACTCTTGTGTGTGCTCAATCTATCTAGTCTAGTAGTGCTAGATTATCTATCTAGCACTACTGCCTAATGGACTGCAATTCCTCATTTTATCACGTACTTATCTTGATTAAGCACCTCTTGCTTTTGTGCAAGAATTGTATCACACTCCCTAGAGAGGCAAACAAGCCAACTATGCAACCTGCAAATCAAATTGCTTGTTTAAACAATAGTCCTCATTCTGAATATCTAGGTTACAAATGTTGTAGTTTGACTTCTCTAGGGATTGTAGGACAAAGTACAACCTTTACACAAATGCTTGGGTGCTTAATTCCACATATAAACTTTTTGACCCTGTATTTGAAGAAGAAGGAGAAAGATTTTAAGTGATATACTTTAAAAATAAAAATAAAGATTTCAGAATATTTTTAGAAAATATTAAAATGCAGTGAAGATAAGATCAAGCATAAGGTGTTCATGACAATCACTATATAAGATGTTCAAGTAAAAAATTATAAAGTACATATATCTATATTTGCACACTGCATACATAATAAAGTCAACATTTTCTGCTCTCTTTATTTAAATTTTAACTTACTGAAACTTAATCTAACTTTGAGTTGACATAAATAATTCTTATCTAAAGATGGTTTTGTAGAAGCGTCTTGCCAGGTTAGTTCACAGAACAATAAACATTCATTTAAATAAATATCTTCAAAATTCCTCTACAAATTCTTTTTTTCTCCAGAAGATAAACTCATAAATAAACATAAGACATTTCCAAAGAATGGACAGCCATCAGGGAAATACTCTTGAATTAATAACCTTATTGTACGTTCTCCAAACAAGTGCATATAATAATTGAAATTGTTACAACAATTTGAAGTGCTGACAAGGTTATGCATTACATCTTGTAGCTTTCCCTATTTACAGAATTCCAATTTACTAAATATATTAGGCTTCATTCTACAAAGAAATGTTAAAACTTTTCAGAACATAATGATTCTTAAAAATATTTTGATGCAATAGTTTTCCATTATTGTTTTTTGCTTTCTTCACCATATTTATGGGTATACTTTAAGTTTAAAGCAATGATAACAATTGAATATTGTTAATCTGTATAATTTTTTTACAGAATCCTATAATATAAAAGGCCAAGTGTGTTTGTCCGAAGCTGTCATGCGCAGTAGAGACTGCGCGAGGACAAACACACCTGGCCTTCAGCAGACTAACCTCCTGGCATCTGGGCAGACCGGGTGTGGCAGGGGGTGGGGGCGGGCATGGCGGGGCCTGTGTGATGCGAGCGGGGGCATGTTTGATTTGGGCAGGGCGGGGCCGTGCGGCTGTGAAAGAAAGAGCTCAAAAGAGGGGGGATAGAGAGAGAGCAAAAGAGGGGGGATAGAGAGAGCAAAAGAGGGGGGATAGATAGAGCAAAAGAGAGGGAGAGAGACAGCAAAAGAGAGGGGGAGGGAGAGCAAAAGAAAGGGGAGAGAGAGCAAAAGAGGGGAGATATAGAGAGCAAAAGAGAGGGAGAGAGACAGCAAAAGAGAGTGGGGGAGAAAGGGGAGAGAGAGCAAAAGAGAAGGGGAGAGCGCAAAAGCGAGGGGGGGAAAGAGAGGGAGGAAGATAAGGGGGAGAGATAAGGTGACCACGTGTCCCGTATTGCCCGGGACAGTCCCGCATTTTGAAGGTCTGTCCCGGGTCCTGGGTACTGCCATTCATTGTCCCGGACTGACTGACTGAAACTGACAGCACTCTGACAGCACTGAAACAGCCACGCAGATTGACTCACTCTCACTGACTAAGACTTTATGGCACGGGCGGCTTGTTGCCGGCTTCCCGCAGCGCAGATAGTGAGAGTGTTGAGACTCCTCCCAGACGCTAGACATGATCATCCCAGGGGGCAGGGGGCCAGACTGACCAGAGGTGCCGCCAGTGGCCACCTGGCCAGTAAGTTGAGGGAGCCGCTTACGGAATCTGGATATGAATTTATGTATGCACGATTCACCCGCCACCCCTCTGGTTGCCGTTTAGACTCTAGCTCTAGCCTACTATATAATGTGATATGTTGCTGGCTGCGTGGACAGTTGGACCTGGCCCGTGGACGTTATTGGAGTTGAGAGTCAAGACCGGTGGAGCCGTGGAGAGTGCTGTTGCTGTGCATGACAGTTGGACTGAAGCCAAGCCGACGAGGAGCAGGAGAGAGTGCAGGTCCTTATGTCCCCTTAATATTAAACGTTGTAGAAACCTACACTTATTTTTCTTGATTTGATTTGTTTACTAGTCTTTTTAAATTGTTCTGTATAACATGAAATGCATATTTATGTAGCTACTGGGATATGCCCCTCTGTGTGATATGACCTCTGTACTCTCATGCCTGGCAACGTCTCCTACAGCTCATATTCAGCTTCTTTCCCATAAAAAGCCTTGTGGATATGTTATCTACAGTACAGGTGCCCAGTGTATGTGATGCTGGATATGTTATATACAGTATAGGGTGCCCTGTATGTGATGCTGGATATGTTATATACAGTATAGGTTGTTTTTTCGGGGGGGGAGGGGGGCGGACCAGGGGGGCAGGGGGAGGCGGTCCAGAGGTGGGGGGGCGTCCCTGAATGACAGTTTGGATATGTGGTCACCCTAGGGAGAGAGAGCAAAAGAGAGGGGAGAGAGAGAGCAAAAGAGAGAGGGAGAGAGAGAGCAAAAGAGAGGGAGGAGAGCACAAAAGAGGGGAGAAAGAGCACAAAAGAGAGGGGGAAAGAGAGAGAGCAAAAGAGAGGGGAGAGGGAGCAAAAGAGAGGGGAAGATAAACAGCTCCAGAGAGGGAGAGAAACAGCAAAATAGAGCAGGGAAAGAGAGCAAAACAAAGGAGGGGAGAGAGAGCAAAAGAGGGCGGATAGAGAGAGTAAAAGAGGGGGAGAGAGAGACAGCAAAAGGGGGGGGAGAGAGCAAAAGAAAGGGGGAGAGAGTGAGGGAGAAAAAGAGGGGAAATAGAGATAGCAAAAAAGGGGGGATGGAGAGAGCAAAGGAGGGGGGGAGAGAGCAAAAGAGAGGGGGAGGGAGAGCAAAAGATGGGGGATAGAGAGAGCAAAAGAGGGGGGTTAGAGAGAACAAAAGAGAGGGGGAGAAAGAGAGTGAAAGAGAGGGGGAAGAGAGAGTGCAAAAGAGAGGGGAGAGAGAGAGCAAAATTCGGGGATAGAGATAGCAAAAGAGGGGGATAGAGAGAGCAAAAGAGATGGAGAGAGACAGCAAAAGAGAGGGGGGATAGAGCAAAGAAAAGGGGGAGAGAGAGAGAGTGAAAGAGGGGGGTTAGAGAGAGCAAAAGAGAGGGGGAGAGATAGAGCAAAAGAGAGGGATAGAGAGAGCAAAAGAGAGGGAGGAAAGAGATCAAAAGAAAGGGGAGAGAGAGCAAACAAGGGGGATAGATAGAGCAAAAGAGAGGGAGAGAGACAGCAAAACAGAGGGGGGGAGAGAGAGCAAAAGAGGGGGGAAAGATATAGCAAAAGAGAGGGAGAGAGACAGCAAAAGAGAGGGGAAGAGAGCAAAAGAGAGGGGGAGAGAGCAAAAGAGAGGGGGAGAGAGAGCACAAAAGAGAGGGGGAGAGAGCGCAAAAGAGAGGGGGAGAGAGAGCAAAAAAAGAGGGGAGAGAGAGATATCAAAAGAGAGGGGAGAGAGAGCAAAAGAGAAGGGGTTGAGAGAGAGCAAAAGAGAGGGGACAGAGAGAGCAAAATAGAGGGGGGATAGAGAGAGAGCAAGGGGTGGAAGCGCTGTATTGCAAAAAATGGCCGTGTACACAGGTTTTAGGACTAGTGTATACATATTAGGCAGAACAAATTATTTTTAGGAGCTTTATTATATTACAGATAATGGACAGTTAGGATAAAATAATATAGGCGGAGGTGAAAAGAAGGATGATCTAAACAAGTTTAGCACATGATGATAATTATGAAAGAGACATGAAACTCAAAATGTTTCTTTGGTAATTCAGATAGAGAATGCAATTGCAATTAATTTTCCATTTTACTTCTATTATTAAATTTGCTTCATTCTCTTGTTATGCTTAGTTGGAGAGGCAGCAATGCATTACTGGGAGCTAACTGAATGCACTGGCGAACCAATAACACAAGGCATATTTGTGCAGCCACCAATCAGCAGCTGATGAGTCTACCTAGGTATCCCTTTCAACAAAGGAAATCAAGAGAACAAAACAAATTAGATAATATAAGTATATTGGATATTTGATTAAAATCACATTATCTATCTGAATCATGAAAGAAAAAATGGGATTTATGTTCCTTTAAAATGATGTTGCCTCCTCATTATCGGCTAGATTACAAGTGTTGCATTGAGTCTTTTAACGCCGAAAAAATGGCAATTTCAGTGTAAAAGCAGGAACGCACTATTGGGAGCCATGTTGACATAGCTATACAGCAAGCATTGTAGCCTTGAATGCAACATCAATCCCGCATTTAAAGAAATTACATTTTTTTTTGTGGGATTTTCATAGCGCTGGTATTACAGGTTGTGCGGTATGGCTAAAAAGCTTGCGTTACAGCCTATACATGATCCACACCGCCATCTAAGAGCAGTAGTTATGGATTTTGTGTAACAAAAATGTTTCACAAAACTCATAACTAAAATGTTACAAAGTACACTAACACCCATAAACTACCTATTAACCCCTAAATCGTCACCCTACCGCATCGCAAACACTATATTAAACCTATTAACCCCTAATCTGCCACCCACATTGCGACTATTTAATAAACCTAAAATAATAAAAAATACTCAGCACTCCAAAAATGCATCAAACGACCATAGTTATATTTGATATTATTGTGTCAAAAGATTACAACAGTAGTGAGGAAATACCAAACAATATGCAAAATACAAATAAGGTAAGAGGTCCCTAAACTATCCTCATTCAAACTTGCATACAGCATATACACACGCACACAAACCAATTCCCCTTAGGTGTTCCTAAGGAGAAATAAAACATAAGCGTCTTTTCCACAAAGTTCACAGTTCAGAATTTTTCTATTTTTTTCCCCATAGACATCAATGGGGTTGTGTTACGGCGATCGACCATTCCGCACTTCAGGTGTTATTTTTTTTTCTAACGCGCTCTCCCCATTGATGTCTATGGGGGAAAGCATGCACAAACACGTCAAAGCAGCCCTTGGCTTTTGTGTGGTATGAAGCTTAACGCCACCATATGCACACACAAGGAAGCTTTTCAAACACTCATAATGGCAACACTATGGAAGGTGAAATAACGCAACTTTTTTTGCGTTCGTTTTGCACCCTGTTTAGAGCACAACTCGTAATTTAGGTGTAAGTTTGCTGCTGAGTAATAACAAAGCTCATTGATGTCATTGCCCAATGACATTCTCACTTCACCACAGTTTACTTAAAGGGACATGTGACAATCTCCTTACTCACTGTAAACAAGGAATTTGTGATATAGCTTAAACGGACATTATACACTAGATTTTTCTTTGCATAAATGTTTTGTAGATGTTCTATTTTTATAGCCTATACAGCTCTTTTTTAAAAAAAAAAAAGGTATAGTTCTGCTTATTTTTAAATAACATTGCGCTGATTTTCAAACTCCTAACCAAGCCCCAAAGTTCTAAGGAGAATACTGATGTATACCTACTCCAGCTTGCTCCTGTTTGTGTAAAGAGTCTTTTCATATGCAGAGGAAGGGGGGGGGTGTCTGCTTTTTTTTGCTATAGAACCACATGCAGTGAGTGTTCCAGCTAACTTTTCCACAGTGCTAAACTGGGAGCTTCTAAGTAAGTTTTTTAAACAGTTTTATACCGGATTTGTAGATCAGTACTGTGCATATTATTCTTTATAGTAGTGTCTATTACATGCAGTTATATGAAAAATTGTGTATACTGTCCCTTTAATAACCAGATAACTATTCATAGGAGAGCCACCTATGCATTTTGGCACTGTACTTTAAACTAGCCCTAAAATAACATGAACTAAAACAAATTCAAAGGTAAGAGATGAACTACTTTTAAAGTGAATGTAAATGTTGATGCTAAAGTGCTGTTTTTTAAAAAAAAATTGATAAAAACAGGGGCACTTTAATTCATCAAAATTTACATTTCATGGTAATGATTTATGGTAATGTTGACCCAAGAAGGAATAAAGCAGCTTAATAAACCCCTTCTTGCTAATTACAACATCTCAAGCCATCAATGTAAATGTAGTAGTGAAGAAATTAGAGTACTTACACTTTTACTCCAACTTCCCTTAATTGTTCCATAACAAAATAAATTGATTCACAGCATAACATATGTTGTATTGTGCATCTGTATCCAAGCTTTATGTTAAGTCTAAACACAGAAGGACATAAATTGATTATTGTTTATGACTGATCAAATTCCTGTAGTAAAATATCCATAGGAACAGGTCACAGGAAATATAGTGTCCAATTACTTTAAAAATAAAGTGAATGTCATTGCTTTTACAAACCCCATTTACATTAAACCTGCCCTGACCTGGTGTAAAGTCATTACACCAGCCTTAAGAAATGGATAAAATCAATGTGGGGGTGATTGTAATAAATACCTCCCAACATTTCCTAAATGCTATCCAAAATGGATATGTTGGTGGCTTAATCAGGGAGATCTTGCTTTGACTTATGGCAAATCAGTGGTGCCAAATAACACAGGAAGGTAAGTTGGGAGTGGGCAGAGCTGGATGGTCAGTTGAAAATGCTAGGTGGCAAAGTGCAGGCCAGGGGGTGGACAGTCCAATCTCCTCTGAAATACATCCTAAGTACACAGAAAAGTCAGTATTTTTATTTCTAGCTCCCAGAAACCAAAAACAATAAGCCCTATCAGTGACCTTAATCAACTATAATTAACCATAAACACAAATCGATCAACCATAAAAATTAATAATTTAACTTCTCTGTCACTGGCAGTTGCACTATTGATCCCCCTCCATAATTAATGCTACTTGTGACATGCACAGTGACATTAGCCCTAACTACATATGATACCCCACCATAATAATAATCCCTAGATTCTTTTGACTTTATTTCATCTCCCCTGAAATGAACTCTTTCAATGGGCTCCATGTACTAAGCTGTCTGCGAGGTCTTCGTCACTATTTTCGTCTAAATTTCTGCGTGCGGATCAATAACCGTATGTACTATCCCACGAATCCATTGAAAACCTTATATTAAAAAACGGCGAGCGAACTTGCCCGCAAATCTTGAATTCTCGTCTTTTTTGTAGCTAGAAAATACTCGCTCGACATAAATCTCGCACAAAACAGGAATTACTAAACTATCTATTTATACGCTCGTGAATTTCTCCGCACCTACCTCGTTAAAAATCCCTCGCCAGCTAATAGGTGGCGAGCACCATAATAAATAATAGGGTCTATCAGATCAACGCCTACAACTGATTTAAAAGAGGTGTATAATTGAATGGTTACTCACTTTTGATCCTGTTAGCCATTATGGAGTCACTTCTTCAACTTTATATTGTTCGTCTGATGCAAATGAGGGGTAGAAGGCAAATTCGTCAACCTGATGCCCCAAATCCGGTTCGAAGAAGGCGATTACGAGTACAGCGGGTATTCCTTCCTCGGGTTCCTTTAGATGCCCTTTCCGATCGAGAGGTTATTCAAAGGTTCCATCTGGATCGACATTCAATATTGTCTTTATATGCTCAAATAGCACATTTTCTAGAGCCTGTGACGGCTCGTTCAAGGGCCATTCCCGGAATACTAAAGTTTCTTGCTGCCTTGCACTTTTTTGCCACCGGATCATTTCAGGCAGTGTCCAGCGTCATCATTGGTTTCAGTCAGTCTGCCTTTTCTCGTCATCTTTCCAAAGTTATCGATGCACTCATGCATATATTCCCCGAATATGTTTGTCTACCATCTACCACAGAAGAGTGGCAATCGATAAAGTCGCAATTCTACAGTGTGGCTGGAATGCCAAATGTTCTTGGGGCAATATACTGTACCCATATTGCAGTTCGACCGCCACGGTTACGGGAGGAGATTTACCGCAACCGAAAGTCCTGCCATTCCTTGAATGTACAGATGGTTTGTGACCCCAAAATGAGAATTATCAGCGTG
Source organism: Bombina bombina (assembly GCF_027579735.1). Classification (NCBI taxonomy): domain Eukaryota; kingdom Metazoa; phylum Chordata; class Amphibia; order Anura; family Bombinatoridae; genus Bombina; species Bombina bombina. The sequence goes on along the minus strand of NC_069501.1, from coordinate 341,043,302 downwards.
AGATCAAATTACCCTGGCTCCTGCCATGACGCTTATATCCTGCGGCAGACTGGACTGTACCAAAAATTCGAAAATGGGGAAATGCCAGAGGGATGGTTATTAGGTAAGCTTGAATTGAACTCAACCAAAATTTTTAAAGGTTTTTTAAAGAGCATGTAATTTTAAACGACTTTCAAATTGACTTTTTATTCTTTTTATATCAGTTGTTGAAAATCATATCTAGATATATGCTCAATAGCTGCCGATTGGTTGATGCACCTAGAGGCCTTGTTTGATTGGCTCACATTTGTGCATTGATATTTTTTCAACAAAGGATATAAAAATAAATTTTGAAAAAAAACACATTATATAATTAAATTTTTAATTTGTTACTATAAATTTATACTAATTTGACGCTAGCCTCAATAACTAATACAAATTATTTTGTCTTTTTGGAATGACTTACATCAATATTTTTTTTTTTAATTACAGGGGATGCCGGCTACCCTTGTTATGAATGGCTTCTGACACCCTATAATAACCCCCAACTCCGGAAACATATTCGTTTTAATGAAGCACACAAGAGCACAAGGGGTGTCATCGAAAGGACTTTTGGATTATTGAAAATGAGGTTCCGATGTCTGGACAGATCTGGCGGTGCAATGCAGTATTCTACAGAAAAAGTAGCAAGAATCATCTTAGTTTGCTGTGTCTTGCATAATATTGCCACCAAAAGAGGATGCCCCATTGATGACGATATTGCCATGCCTTTTAATGACTTTCCAGAAGAAATTTTCAGAGAAAACACCAATAGACGTGGCATGGCCACAAGGGATATGGTTTCTGACCAATATTTCGAAGATTGATCTTTCTCTAACAATTTTTTCCTCTTGTATGTAAATTGTGTTCTGCAGTTATGTTTTTTTTTTTTTCAAATAAAATTTGTGTGCAACATCATCATATTGTTATTTCTTTGTAGCCCTTTTTGTAAACAAACCTTATTTTCATTGTTCACACCCCAAAAATAAATTAAACAGAATTTTTTTTAATGAAAATAATATAACAATTTATTTTAAGTTCAAAAGGCAACAAGAATAATAATTATAACTATTTCTATCCTAATATAACTAATATATTTACATAACTAAAAAAGTTCAACATTTATCTATTCAAAAGGTTACATTTTAGACTTACTATTCTACATTTAACCAGTGATTTTGTTACATAGTAATTGTATCAAATATTAATGAATCCCAAAATTTGAGAATATATATATTGGTAGTGTTATCTGTGGTCAATGACCTAGGATATAGTGATGTACTAAAAAAAAGATTATCCATGACGATATATTTATATCGTCATTGTTCATTCCTCATGCAAAATTTATCGTTCCAACAGAAATTTAATATAATATTGGTTATTAATGGTTAGTCGGATCAACAATATTATTCATGTTACATTGTATTAGAAAAATAAAGATTCAACAAAAAATAATGCTACATTGTAAAAATAGTCATGCGTCAATTTGATTGACAAGTATAGTTGTGACGTCAGATACTAACATGTCGCTAACGGAGCCTTTCACAGCTGGAGAAATAGTCATTCTGGTATATGCAATGGAACGATATTTTCCTCATCGTATGGGAGGAGTTCGATTGGTAAAGCAGGACAGTCGTGATCATATTATATACGAAATGATAAGAAGGATGTATAGAGTATCAAAGATAAAAAGGACAAGACGTCAATGCCTAAGAAAGTACAGCGATTTGAGGCGTAGGGAAACTAATTATTACAATTCAATTAAACGACTAATAAGAAACTGTAAGTATAAATGTTTAGTGTTACTTATAGAAAGTTTCAATTTTAATAGTTATTGATAGTAAGTCCAATAACTGCGTCATCTTTTACCTTTCACCATTGATTGATTTGCAATAATAGTAGGAACAAGGGACAACACATTTGATTTTCAGTATTCCGTTAAAACCTTTCTATCTGGACATTGAAAGACAAAAATTATGTTCATTGTTCCTTTAGCTTTAATAGACTGTTATTTATAGTATCTTATTTTTTTTCTAAAGCTATTCACCTTTAAGTAAGCTATATACTTGTTGATTAAACTAGAATGTACTGTCTAATAAGCATTTAATTAATAATATTGACATCAAGAAATCTCAAAATCCAATTTTACATTGATAATAGCATTCGATAATCGATTTAATCATATATTTTTAGTATTATTAATACAGAAAATGTTTGTTTTTAGTATATCTTCAACTTGCATATATGAAATGAAAATTAACATCTATTAATCATTACAACTATAAAAAGAAAGTCAATTTTTACAAACAGATATGAAAAAATCAAAATCAAAAACTCAAAAAATTCCACGTTATTTAAGAGAAATAAGGATTGAAACGCAAAATAGTGGGATCACTTCACCACCCCTTCCTTTGACACTTATGGACATACCAATGACTCCCAAAGATAACAGAGCAGTGAAAAAAATGGCTGTCAACACTCAAAAAGGTACATAACTATAGAACAGCGTTAACAAGGTTTTATAAATTGTAAATAAAATAAATAATAATTAAAAAAAAAATTATGTTTAATAATCTAATGCACATTTAGATATCCCTGGATGTTCTTATGAAGAAATTCCATCCTTTGAAAAAGAACCAAATTATTATTTTGATCTTGAGGTCGATGAGACATGCACAAAAGATGATGATACTAATCTTGGAAGAGGTATTAGAATTTTTGTTTTTTTGGGAAGTGAAATATAGAAAAAATAATGTAATTTTAATTTTAATTTTTTATATATTTATAAAAAGGTCAATCTTTGGACAAAGCGGTACAAGTGGAAATTGAATTGGATGGCATGGTATACGCAACAAGTAATGATATTGGACAAAACATGTTTCCTCATAAAAAAAATCTGATAGACAAAGGTATTTTATTTAGTTACCTTTGTCAAAAATAGAATAATTGTAAAACAATAAATTAAAAATTAAAAATTTTATTTATTTATTTTACTTTAGCCTCTGGTTCAAGCGATGCTTACACATTAGAGGAAAAAAATGTGCAGACAGAAAATGATATGGATATCATACCTCCCAAAGAAAATGAAGGTATATACAGATATTTATATATATTTTTTATATTTTGTTATGTGATTAATATGTGAATTTAATTTATTTTTATTTATTTTAAGGTATAGAAGTTTTTGAAGAAAAAATCGATGAAAGCACACAAACTTTTTTGGATGATAACTTCAAAATTAAATTGGCAAAAATTAGGTCTACAATGGGAATGTTGATGGAGCAAGTTGATTTTTTGTACAAGAAATATGGCATTTAGTTTTTTTTTTAAATAAATCTTTTAAAGCACTTTCTATTGTTTTGAAAAAAAAAATTTACAAATTTTGAAACATCCAAAAAAAAAGGGATGATGAGTGTTTGTTATAAAAATCGAAATTTTTTTTTTTTTTTTTTTTACCATTTCATATAAAAAAAAAATATTGTAAGCAATAAAAAAAAAATTTCAATGAAAAAAAAATTGGATTCATTCTTTTTTCAAAAATTTTAATAAAAAACACCAAAAATTATTTTTAAAAATATTAGTGCAACTTGAAAATAGAAATATATTTTGAACAAAAATATAAAACAAATCAAAAAGTGCAACATCAAAAACAGTATAAACTTAAGTTATTAATACAATTAATAAAGATGTCTATCACTACTGTCCTGGCCTATTTGGTTCAGAAGGACCCTGTCTTTCACGAATAATGGACAGGAGAGAATTCAATGTTTGTTCTGCGAGGCGTAATGAACGGTTTATCTGTTCGTTGTGCTCCTCGTCCATTCGCCTCTGCCAATCAAACCTCTCTCTGTCTAATTGCAATTGTCTTTCTGCTAATGATGCACTTCGGTCCAGGTGTGCGATTAAAACATTCTGTAACTCTCTATGATCCACCCTATATTGTCTAGCAAGAGAGATCATTTCATTGAGACAGACATCATCCACTTCTTCAATTTCATTGTTGCCAGGTACCACAGGTCTTTCATTAGATTGTGTTTCTGCTGGCTGTACATTTCCTTGAATTGTTTGTTCTTGTACTTCTGCTTCATCAGGGACAGGTTCATGGATCTCCATTGGTTGTGCATCCATGATATCATCCAACAAATCTGTGGTCTCACTTCCATGATCCCTGGATAGAAGTTCCTCCTCCTCAGGTCTTTCTGGTTGTACAGCAACCAGGTTTAAGATGACCTCCCTCGATGACTCCTCTGGATCTGTGAAAATTAAAAAGAAAAAAATAAATATATATGAATATATTAAGATTTTAATATCTATATAAAAATATAATGTATATATATAAATATATATATTAAAAAAAAATAAAAAAAATATATATATATATTTATATATATATATATATATTTTAAAATTTTTTTTTTTTTTTTAACGATTTTTTTTCATAAAAAAATAAAATACTAAGAAAATATTTAGTAGCAGCTGTGAATATGTACTATGGAAAAAAAGGCAGCACTCACATGTCATTTGTAAATAAAATTCAGCTGTTCATAACACAAAATTAAATAATCTTTCTTTTTTTTTTTTTTAGAAAATTTAATGAAGCTTTTGTATTATTAAATGCTCTTTTTAATTTCAAATGACGAGTGATTGATGCCTTTTTATGATCTAAAATTGTAAATATATCTATCTATATATATAAATGTGTATATATATAGATATATATATATATATATATATATATATATATGTATATATATATATATATATATAGATAGCGATATATATATATTTTTATTTATATAAATATATATCTTTATATATCCAAAAATTATAATATATATGAAGATGTTGCTATCTTGATATTTATGTATAAGAAGAAAATTAAAAAACAAAGTAATGTATTAATAGTACAGATTCTCACCATCAAACAACCGTGGAGAACTTCCCGTCATGTTCCGAAAAAGATGTCCAAGGTCAGCTATGATAAAAAAAAAATATATATATATATATATCTATTAAAATAAAATTTCTTTAGTGAAAAATCCAAAATAAAAAAATTACAATAAATCAATGTTATCTATATGGCCTAAGTGAGCAAACACTACCACGCTTTTAAAAGAAAACAAAAAAAAATGGAATTCAAGTAATTAGATTTTTTGAGAGAAAGCGAATTTCGGTTAGCTTTGACCAGTATGACCAGTGGAGAATGGAAAAAATGAAAATATATTGTTTACCTGTACCTCTACCAACACTGGTTTCAGGGGTGCTGGTCCGGATATCTGGAAGTGTATCAGCTGATAAAAAGGTATGGCTAGCAGATGATGTGCTTCTTATCGTTTGCCCAATAACGACACCACCACTTGTCATCGACGTCCCAGAGGAGGTTGATGGAATGGCTGAAGCAGGGTCATCACCACCCCTAGCTGTCACGGATTGTGGTCGAGCTGTTAAGAGATAAATAAAATCAATCGTTATTCATGTTTAGATCCATAGAAGATTAATAAACAACTAATATTTAAAATTTTAAATAGTGGTTATTGAAAGGGACAGTGTAGCACACACAATAGTAACCAGGTTGAAGAATTTGAATGTAAAAATTTAAAAAGTAAATATCTACAGACTAACCAATGTTTAATATTAAACAAACATTAATTCAAATTTGACATTAAAATTTTTTGTAGACACTCAAGGTTGTTTGTATTGAAACTGTTTTGTAAAGCTTGTTTCTAGTATTTAAAAATTGTTGAGTACTTTGTTTGACATAAAACAATAGTCCTGTGTTTATGTAATCTTTCATTCTATTCATTATTCATTCTATTCTATTCTTTAATTCTATTCATTCATTGTATTATGTATCAACAAGCTGTTATAAGTGTTATTTGAACTTGTCATTTAATTACCTTGTTAACAATTAACTGTAAACGAAAAAGAGTCGTCTGCTCATTTGCTAATTAAATGACAAGTTCAAAGAATACTTATAAGAGCTTGTTGATACATCATAAAATAGTTGAATGAATGAATAGAATGAATAGAATGAAAGAATAATGAATAGAATGAAAGATTATATAAACACAGGACTATTGTTTTATGTGAAACCAACTATTCAAGATTTTTTTAAATAATAGCATTTAAACACTCATTAATCAGCTGAAAAAACAGTATCTTGATATTATATATACACTAATGTTGGGAGTGTGTATCTGCATGTGTAAGTGTATAATATTAGTGTGTGTGTATCTGCATGTATAAGTGTATATTTTTTTGTCTGTATACATGCTTGTCTAATGTATACTGTAACGTTTGTTTTTGGGAATTTGTAGGTTTATACTATGCAGGTGTATATGCATTTTATTATCATTTTAAAAAAAATATTATTAAAAATAAAATTTGTCTACAAAAATATAGCACTGTATTTTCAAACGATTGTTGAATACAGAGCTCACATAGCAATAACAATATTGTTTGGCGCAGCTTTTGATTTGATGAATAGGGACATTAAACCACAAAAGATTTGTTCATCAGTCATAAAGAAATTAAGATTTTAAAATAGATCGAAATTTACTTCCATTAAAGGCGTCTATTTACAATTAGCTAGTAAGCAGTTCTAAATATGCTTTTCATCAAAGGATATCAAGAAAATGAAGTAAATTAAAATAGAATTGTTATTTATAAAGCGATACAAAAATAAAGCAGTAATAGGACTATATTCTGCATAATCAAAATTGGCGCCAATAAATATTGATTTTCCAAAATATAATTAAATGTTAAATATTTTTATAAACCGACTCCACTGGAAAATTACAATATGATCATCAGTCAATTTAAAAAATAGTAATTATATTAATGTTTTACATCTTCGGTCGCTATCACAATCATCTGTGATCATGAATATTACATTACATACGTTATTGGTTAAGCTATACAAAAATCTAACAGTAATCTGCATTGATTTAACGTAATCAAAATTGACGCACCAAAAAATTGATTTGAAAAAATATCTTTACAAGATAGATATTTGGATAAACCAACTCTAATGGATAATTACAATATGATCATCATTCAATTCAAATAATAGTAATTCGATAATTGTTTACATCTTCGGTCGCTATCACAATCATCTGTGATCATGAATATTACATTACATACGTTATTGGTTAAGCTATACAAAAATCTAGCATTAATCTGCATTGATTTAACTTAATCAAAATTGACGCACCAAAAAATTGATTGGACAAAATATCTTTACAAGATCCATATTTGTATAAACCAACTCTAATGGATAATTACAATATGATCAACATTCAATTTAAATTATAGTAATTCGATAAATGTTTTACCTCTTAGGTCGCTATCACAATCATCTGTGATCCCGACGATTACTTCGGGGCCTAGACGCTGCACCAGTCTCTGCTCGTAATCATTAAGATCACCGACATAAGCTGTTCCACCTCCGGTAGCACGAGTTGAATTTTTTTCTTTTGCCAATTTGGCTTTTGCAAATCGTTTGATGTCGTTGTACCTTTTTTTTATTTGGTCAACGTCCTTTTTCCCAGGTCCCTGAGCACTGACAGCATCACTTATCCGGGTCCATATACTTTTCTTACGGATACTAGACGTTTGCTTCGAACGACAACCAAATAAATAGTCATACGAGTCTAGCACCATATCGACAAGAACCAGGTTCTGCTGATGTGAGAAGTGGGGATTCTTCGATTTGGACTGTGAATCAGATCGAGAAGTAGCCATACTTAATTTATCGATAACAATAAAAGTCAGTAAAGCTTCAAGTTCTTGAAATATGCAGTCTGAAAAACTTTATTAAATAGAGTTTATATAGTGCTGCAATATGTTCCCGCGACAAAGCTGACATTTCTGACACCTTGCAGTCACGTGGGACAAACATGACTGACAGGTTGTAAGCGATTAATAGTACATTCGCAAATAGCGAGGCGTCATATGTATGAATCATTCGCCAGTGCTCGATGTGGATTAGACGCGCCTTTTTTTTGAATAGTTTTTAGTACATATCGCGGGCGGGCAACATCTCGCTAGCTGCGAGTTAGAGCGAGTCGAGCAAACACGTTGTCGGCGAAAAAATTGATGCTTTAGTACATGGAGCCCAATGGCAGATCTACAACTGCAATTACCACTAACTGCACTTAACCTCTTCCACAATTGACCCTGGCTCCACTGCCAGTGTTCATTTCTGGCACCCTATGAACCCTTGCCTATTTACTGTTACTCCCGGCTCTCCTACTACATGATCTCCAAACTGTAATTACATAAAATCACCTACCACTATTATTCCCTATTTTTTTAGTAAGGCTTCAAAGGAAACCCTATATACTTTTTAAATTCTATATGGTGGTGTTTCCCATGATATATGATATTTCTGCAAACAAAAAAATTTTATGCATTAATTTAATATTTTTTGCTGTTTACTTGCTTTTGATTCTGCAACCCAAGTAACACAGTAACATAGTAACATAGTAGATGAGGTTGAAAAAAACCCGAAGTCCATCGAGAACAACCTATACAAATCTAAAATATATACAAAAAGCTCCAGTTAAACTTAAATAATCCCATTTAACTTAAAAGGTGACCCATTTAATACTAGCAATCATATCCATGAATTTTGTTTAAAGACAGAAATGTATCCAAATAAATTTTAAATGTATCTAGGGTATTGGCATTCACTACTCTCCTTTGGTAATGAGTTCCAAAATTTTATTGCCCTTACAGTGAAAAAACGTTTCCGTTGCAGGAAATTAAATCTCCTTTCCTCCAACCTTAAATTGTGACCTCTGGTCACAAACAATTTTCTTGGAATAAACAGCACTTCTGCCATCTCTGTATATGGGCCTTGAATATATTTATATAAAGTAATCATGTCACCTCCTAAGCGCCTTTTTTCTAAAGAAAACAGACCCAGTTTGGGTAGCCTCTCCTCATAGGTTAAATTCTCCAATCCCCTTATTTGCTTTGTGGCCCTTCACTAAACTTTTTCTAGTTCTGCAATATAATTTTTTGCGATCGGTCCCAAGAACTGCACTCCATACTCAAGGTGAGGTCTTACCAGGGCTTTATATAGTGACAGAATTATGCTTTCCTCCCTTGAGTCAATGTATCTTTTAATACATGCTAGTATCTTATTAGCCTTTGAAGCTGCTGCCCTGCATTGTGCACCCATCTTTAGCTTGTTATCTATTACTACTCCCTGTCAGCCGTTAAGGATCAGCCCAGGATTCAACCCAACTGCTAGCTTGACAGTAAAACACACGCTAGCACACTGAGAAATATCCAGGACGTAACCCACTCAGGAATGATTAAAGCAAATGTCCCTTTAAGCAGGTTAGAAAGCAAACAGAGAGGATTCCTTTTAGCAGGTTTGGATAAGAAAAATGTCCCTTTAAGCAGGTTAGCAAACAAACAGAGAGGTAATCCTTTTAGCAGGTTTGATAAAGCAAATGTCCCTTTAAGCAGGTTAGCAAACAGAGAGGTAATCCTATTAGCAGGTTTGATAAAGCAAATGTCCCTTTAAGCAGGTTAGCAAACAAACAGAGAGGTAATCCTTTTAGCAGGTTTGATAAATCAAATGTCCCTTTAAGCAGGTTAGCAAACAAACAGAGAGGTAATCCTTTTAGCAGGTTTGATAAAGCAAATGTCCCTTTAAGCAGGTTAGCAAACAAACAGAGAGGTAATCCTTTTAGCAGGTTTGATAAAGCAATTGTATAGTCAGGCAGACAAGAATTAATGAAGCCAGAAGGAAGTTTGAGGGTTTAGGTAAATAACACGGTCAGGCAGGCAAAGGTCAAAAATTTCCAGGAATGATTAGATAAGGTACTTACATAGCTTCTGAGAAAGGAAGACAAATGGGACCCGAGAAGATCTCCCGCCAGTCTTTTGAAGGGCGATAGAGAGACGCCGACGTCAGGAGGAGTGTACAGAGAGCCGCGTTACGTTGCTAGGCAACATGACGTGATACACAGAAGAGATCCGTGAGCCGCGGTGACACGGCGATGAGCGGATCAAGCATGACAGCACCCCCCCCCTCAAGGACCCCTCCGGGGGACAGGACCAGGCCTAGCAGGACAAGTTTTGTGAAAGGCCCAAATCAAAGCAGGGGCGTGTATTTGTTGGGCTGGTTCCCAAGTCCGCTCTGTGACTGGATAGCCCTTCCAATGGATGAGATAGTATAATTTCTTGCCACAAAGTTTGGAATCCAGAATGTGAGCAACCTCAAACTCAGGCTGTCCCTGCACCAAGAGAGGTTGAGGCTTGGGCAGAGACTTAGAATATCTATTAGATATCACCGGTTTCAGGAGAGAAACATGGAAGACAGGGTGGGCTTTGAGAGTCTTGGGAAGAGCAACTCGGTATGCAGTAGAACAAACTTGACCCAGTATTCGGAAAGGACCCACATATCGTGGACCCAATTTAGTAGAAGGTTGTTTGAGATGAAGATAACGCGTAGAAATCCAAACCTTGTCCCCAGGACGATATTTAGGAGCCTTCTTCCGTCGGCGATCCGCAAAGAGCTTATATCGATTAGAGGCTTTGGATAGAAGGCGACATATCAACCGCCAATGGCAAGTTAATCTCTGAGCAGTTTGATCAGAAGCGGGATTTTCAGTGGAAGTAGTATGCATAGGAAATGTTCTGGGTTGAAATCCATAAGCTGCATAAAAGGGAGAAGATTGAAGAGACGAATTGTATCGGGCATTATGAGCCAACTCTGCCAAAGGAAGATAACGAGTCCAATTAGAGTGATGATGATCCAAATAATGTCTAAGATAAGTCTCCAGACACTGGTTAACTCTTTCAGTCTGGCCATTAGACTGCGGATGATGTGAGGTAGACAAAGAGACAATAGTACCAAAATGTTTGCAAAGCCATTTCCAGAATCGAGAAACAAATTGTACTCCTCTATCGGAGACAATATCCAGAGGAAACCCATGTAATCTCACAATATGCAAAAGAAAAGGCTCAGAAAGTCTTTTGGCAGAGGGTAGGCCAGGCAAAGGAATGAAATGAACTGTCTTAGTGAACCTGTCGACAACCACCCAAATAGTGTTGTTTCCAGCAGAAAGAGGAAGGTCAGTAATAAAGTCCATAGATAAATGGGTCCAAGGCAGCTGAGGAATGGGCAAAGGCTGAAGCAAACCAGAAGGGAGTTGACGAGGAGTCTTATTGGTAACACATTGTGTGCAAACAGATACATAGTCTTTAACATCTTGAGTGAGAGTAGGCCACCAGACATACTGTTTGAGATTCCGAGCAGTGTTACTGATGCCAGGATGTCCGGAGAGAGGACTATCGTGGGCCCAATGTAGGATCTTGGAGCAAAGGCGTTCAGGAACAAACAGTAAACCATCAGGAGGTTAGCAGGTTGAAGAAAGGTCTTTTTGAGCAGACTGTAAATCCAGTAAGCAAGCAGTTGATAACTGAGCTATGACTTTATGTGGTTGAAGGATGGTACCAGATTCAGGAGTAGAGGTAGATTGAAATTGTCTGGAAAGAGCATCAGCCTTTATATTCTTAGAACCAGGTATATAAGAAAGATTGTAATGAAAACGTGAGAAGAATAGAGACCAACAAGCTTGCCTTGTTTGGCAGTTTGGAGATTAAGAAGATTTTTATGATCTGTGAGTATGGAAAATGGTAAAGTAGTACCCTCCAGCCAATGCCTCCATTCGTCAAGAGCCATCTTGATGGCAAGTAACTCTTTATTGCCTATGTCGTAGTTTAATTCAGAAGGGGTAAATTTCCTGGAAAAGAAACCTACAGGATGAATATTTCCTGTGTCCGGTATTCGTTGAGAGAGAACAGCCCCAGCAGCAACAGAAGAAGCATCCACTTCTAGGATGAATTCAAAATCCGGATTTGGATGGCGGAGTATGGGCGCAGAGGAGAAGGCTTCTTTTAGAGACTCAAAAGCTTTAATAGCCTCTGGAGGCCATTCTTTACAGTTTTGCCCCTTTTTAGTGAGTGAAGTAAGAGGAGTGGTAATAGTTGCAAATCCTTTGATAAATTTCCTGTAATAACTGGCAAAGCCAAGAAAACGTTGTAAAGACTTAAGAGAATCAGGTCTAGGCCAATCCAAGATGGAAGAGAGTTTAGTTGGATCTATCTCAAATCCAAATTCAGATATCACATAACCCAAGAAGGGTATGGATTTTTGATGAAATGAACATTTCTCCAATGTGGCAAACAATTGATTGTCTCTTAGCCGTTGCAAAACTTTCCTGACGTGGTGCACATGATCTTGATAATTTTGAGAAAAAATTTGAATATCGTCAAGATATATGATGACAAAAGTGTTCAAAAAATCCCGAAAGATCTCGTTCACAAAGTGTTGAAACACAGCAGGGGCATTACATAGCCCAAAAGGCATGACCAGATACTCATAATGCCCAAAACGAGTGTTAAAGGCAGTCTTCCATTCATCACCCTTGCGCATACATATAAGATTATATGCACCACGAAGATCCAGTTTGGTAAATATTGTAACTCCTTGAAGATAGGTGAACAGTTCAGGAATAAGGGGTAACTATTCTTGACTGTGATTTGATTCAAACCCCGGTAATCAATACAAGGTCGCAAACCTCCATCTTTTTTCCCCACAAAAAAGAAACCTGCTCCTAGAGGAGAAGAGGAAGGTTGAATAAAACCTCTAGCCAAACTATCTTGGATATATTCCTCCAAGGCTACATTCTCAGGCCTTGAGAGCGGATACGTCTTGAGGGTAGGTAGCACCAGGAAGTAGATCAATGGGACAATCAAAAGGACGGTGAGGGGGAAGACATTCTGCTTCTTTCTTGGAAAAAACATCAACAAAATCTTGATAAGGTGCGGGTAACGACCCGGAGGTGTCAGTAGTGAGTGCAATAGTGAGAGGCACTTTAGTGGGTATTTGAAGACAACTATTTTGACATACAGATCCCCAGGAGGTGAGTTCGCCTTGAGTCCAAGAGAAGACAGGATTATGTAACTGGAGCCAGGGAAGACCTAAAATTATGGAAAATTGAGGAGTCGAGATAACGTCAAAACATATTGTCTCCGAATGAAGAATTCCTACAGAAAAGAGAATGTGTCTAGTAGCAAACTGGATAATTCCGGGACCCAAAGGATCTCCACTAATGGTGGAGACAGGAATAGAATACTCCTTTCTATTCAAGGGAATATAGTGAGAAGTTGCAAATGTGGAATCGATGAAGACTCCTCCAGCACCTGAGTCAATAAGGGCTTGGGCATGAATCTTGTCTCCTCCAATTTGAAGAGTAACCGGAACAAAAAGTTTATTATTGAGGGAATGAAATCCTATTTGGCTTAACTCAGCTCCCTAGACAGAAGTTAAGCCCTGGCTTTTACCGGTCTGGTAGGACACTCCTTTAATAAATGTCCTTTAAGGCCACAGTACAAACAAAGTCCAAGAGAGCGTCTCCTCAGACGTTCAGTTTCGGTTAATCTATTGGTGCCTATTTCCAATGGTTCAGCCTGGTTGGAAGGTGGAGAAGCGGGAGTAACAGTGTTAGAGAGGCGAGGAACCAGACGAAAAGGTTGATTAGAAGATTTCTGACTTCTTTCTCTCTCTTGTTGGCATTCGCGGTATCTGGAATCGAGGCAAATACAAAGATTAATCAAAGCTTCTAGAGATTCTGGAAGTTCACGATAGACCAACTCATCTTTGAGACGTTCAGAGAGTCCTTTATGAAAAGCTGCTCTAAGAGCTCCCTGATTCCAAGTAGTCTCAGAAGCTAGAGTGCGAAACTCAATGGCATATTGAGATACAGATTGACCACCTTGTCGTAAGTCTAGGAGGGAAGCTTCAGCAGCGGCAGACCTCCATGGTTTATCGAAGACATTTGAAAAGACAGAGAGGAATGTATCCACATCCTGGAGTATTGGATCATTCTTTTCATGCAAAGGTGATACCCAGGCTAAGGCTCTACCTTTCATTAAGGATATAAGGAAAGTGATTCTAGAGGAGGGGGTTGTAAAGAGAAGAGGACTATTCCGAAAATGAAGGCGACACTGATTAAGAAAACCTCTACAATCCTCAGGATTCCCATCATATTTATCCGGAAGGGGTATCCTAGGACTGAGTTGACCTTGTGATTGATTGGTAGGATTCGTAGGAGGAGAGGGCTCCAAAGGAATAGGATTAGGAGGTATAGGAGCAGCCATATTCTGAAGTAAAGTAGTTATCTGATCCAACTTTGCGTCCAAGGATTGCAAGTGGGTAGCATGAGATCCCAATAACTGTCCCTGGTGGGTCAAGGCCATGGATAATTTAGTGGGGTCCATTTTTTATGGCCCGTTTGTAATGTCAGCCGTAAAGGATCAGCCCAGGATTCAACCCAACTGCTAGCGTGAAAGTAAAACACACGCTAGCACACTGAGAAATATCCAGGACGTAACCCACTCAGAAATGATTAAATCAAATGTCCCTTTAAGCAGGTTAGAAAGCAAACAGAGAGGATTCCTTTTAGCAGGTTTGGATAAGACAAATGTCCCTTTAAGCAGGTTAGCAAACAAACAGAGAGGTAATCCTTTTAGCAGGTTTGATAAAGCAAATGTCCCTTTAAGCAGGTTAGCAAACAAACAGAGAGGTAATCCTTTTAGCAGGTTTGATAAAGCAAATGTCCCTTTAAGCAGGTTAGCAAACAAACAGAGAGGTAATCCTTTAAGCAGGTTTGATAAAGCAAATGTCCCTTTAAGCAGGTTAGCAAACAAACAGAGAGGTAATCCTTTTAGCAGGTTTGATAAAGCAAATGTCCCTTTAAGCAGGTTAGCAAACAAACAGAGAGGTAATCCTTTTAGCAGGTTTGATAAAGCAATTGTATAGTCAGGCAGACAAGGATTAATGAAGCCAGAAGGAAGTTTGAGGGTTTAGGTAAATAACACGGTCAGGCAGGCAAAGGTCAAAAATATCCAGGAATGATTAGATAAATTACTCACATAGCTTCTGAGAAAGGAAGACAAACGGGACCCGAGAAGATCTCCCGCCGGTCTTTTGAAGGGAGATAGAGAGATGCCGACGTCAGGAGGAGTGTACAGAGAGCCGCATCACGTTGCTAGGCAACGTGACGTGATACACAGAAGAGATCCGTGAGCCGCGGTGACACGGTGATGAGCGGATCAAGCGTGACACTCCCAAATCCCTTTCCTTCTGTGTTTGGCTAAGTCTTGTCCCATTTAAATAATATGTTGCCTGCTTATTTTTACTTCCAAAATGTAGAACCTTGCATTTTCTGTATTAAATCTCATTTTCCATTTACCTTCCCATACTTCTAATTTTTGCAGGTCCATTTGTAACGAAAGTTCATCCTGCTCTGATCTAAGGAACTTACTTAAATTGGTATCATCTGCAAAAATAGAGATGTCGCTATTTAATCCTAGCTCCAAGTCATTTATAAAAATATTAAAAAGAATAGGGCCCAGCACTGATCCCTGGGGTACTTCACTGATTACCTTTGTCCAATCTGAGTATAATCCATTTACTACTACTCGTTGCTCCCTATCTTTATTCCAGCTATTTTTCCACAAACTAACATTTTCAGCTATTCCCAGTCCCTTAATTTTGTGCATTAATCTCTCATGTGGCACTGTATCAAACGCCTTTGCAAAATCTAAGTATATCACATCAACTGATTCCCCTTTATCTATATTTTTACTTACTTCCTCATAGAATATATTAGTTTGACATGATCTATTTCTCATAAAACCACGCTGAATAGAACTGATAATCTTGTTTACACGAATATGCTCATCAATATAATCCCTTATAATCCCTTCAAATATCTTCCCCACTATTGATGTCAGACTAACTGGTCTATAGCTTCCTGGATCATCCCTACTTCCCTTTTTGAAGAGTGGCACCACATCAGCTTTATGCCAATCCTTGGGTACCATGCCTGAGGATAATGAGTCTTGAAAAATTAAGAGTTGAGGTTTGTCTATAACAGTGCTAAATTCCCTCAACACCCTTGGGTGTATTCCAACTGGGCCTGGAGTTTTATTTACCTTAATATTATCCGATTTGTTCCTGATATCCTCTATACATAACCCAATTAATGGTATGGGCTGCAATGTTCTATTTTGTTCCAAAGTATCATCCAATGGTTCCTCTCTTGTGTATACTGAAGAAAAAAATTGGTTTAGTATCTCAGCCTTCTCCCTGTCACTGTTAATCATGCTACCCTCTCCACATTAATGTACCTATATTGTCTTTCTTAGATTTTTTGCTATTTATGTACTTAAAGAATCTTTTAGGGTTAGATTTAGAATCCTTTGCAATTAATTTTTCATTTTCAATTTTGTCTAATTTGATTGTTTTTTTGCATGCTTTGTTACATTCCTTATAAATAGGGAATTTTGAGTCTGTACAATTTTCTTTGAATAATTTTAATGCCCTACGTTTTTTCCTAATTTCTCTTAACACATTTATATTCAGCCACATTGGCTTAGATTTTTTATTTTTATTTTTATAACCATATGGTATGTGATGATATGTATATTTATTGAACAAAGTTTAAAATGTTATCCATTTATCCCATATATTTTTATTAGAGAATACTTTGTCCCAATTTATGTTATTTAATGATTTCCTTAAATCGTTGAATTTTGCTTTCTTAAAATTAAAAGTCTTGGTTAAACCTTTAAGACATTGCTTATGAAAGTAAATTTCAAATGTGACTATGTTATGATCACTGTTACCCAAATGTTCTTTGACATCTATGTTTGATATTATATCTGTATTATTTGATAGCACTAAATCCAATATAGCGTTACTCCTAGTTGGCTCCTATATTAATTGTGACATGAATTTATCCTTGAGGACATTTATAAATCTATCCCCCTTACCTGAATTACTAGTTTCATTGGCCCAGTTTTTATCAGGGTAGTTAAAATCTCCCATAATTACAGCACTGTTATTAGCAGCCTTACCTATTTGCATTAGTAGTTGAGTTTCATCCAGGTCACCAATGTTGGGGGGCTTTTAGCATGTTCCTAGTAATATTTTTTTAGGATTTTTCCCCCCACTCTTTATTTACACCCACAGGGTCTCTACATTGACGCCTGTATCAGAAATAGCTTCACTTATTGTAGGTTTAACGTTAGGTTTAATATACATGCAGATTCCTCCACCTCTTTTATTATTCCTGTCCCTTCTAAATAAAGTATACCCCTCTAAGTTAACTGCCCAGTCATGTGAATCATCCCACCAAGTTTCAGTTATACTGATAAGATCATAATCCTCTTCTGCAACTAAGAGCCCCAGCTCTCCCATTTTACCTGTCATGCTTCTTGCATTTGTTGTCATACATTACATTTTCATGTGCTTTCTGCTGATACTTGGTGTGCTTTCCTCCATACATTCTAATGTTACATTTATTAAGTCATCTCTTCCTTGAAATATCAAAGGACTGACAGATTCACAGACTGTTTAAGAAAGAGAAATTTGATGGCACCACTACAAACTGTTAATTAGAGTCTTATCACCATCTACAATTTGGGCAAATTGGCCTAAATATATAATATTGAGTTGTGGTGTGGTGCTTAGTATCAAGAGTTACATTTAACTAAAATTCAATAAAGAATTGAACACAAGGATACTATGGTAGCACTCCTAAAACTCTATGTGTACTTTGTATAAGAGAACTTGGTAGGTCACATACATTAAAAAATATAAGTCTTTATTAGAACATATTTAAAAATGGGTGTAATTAAAACTAAAGTGTTAGCAGCAATAAATAATAGTTCAATATCTGACTATTATGGGGTTGGTGCTGTGAGTTAAATTAATGCAGACTCATATTGGGTATATTAATATTCCCTAGTCTGGTAGCAAATTAATAGGAATTGCCAATCAGAAGATGACATAAATGTGACAACTAATATATTGTATACAAATTATATCAATATTGCACTGAAGGTATTAATACTTCCCAAGCTCCCTTATTAATATGGAGCTCAGATAATATCAGTATCACTTAAATAAAGTTATAGTATCAATATTTAGGTAAATTGTTCTATAGTGTCGTTTGTTGAACATCATCTAAAATATATTGATATCTGATTGGTATATTGACTAATAATGGCTGACCACTAGTATGATAATATGTTATGCTATAGCTAATAGATCCAAGATTTCTTGGCAGGTATTATGTATTTTAGCATGTTTGGTGCATACTTGATTTATTTGCGTATTTGCCCATTTCTCACTGAATCTTAAAATGTATTGTGGGTTATGGTACTTAAAATAATAACGTTTAATTCAGAAATTGGACCACCATATCAGAGGTGATATTTCCCAGTAGTACCCCCAATAAAGATTCAGATATAGTGGTTAATATTGTGGATTCACTCTAATATTATAACATGGCAGAAAGCGCCGGTCTGCTTTGGTACAAATGCAACGTTACCTAATATTAACAGTTGTTGCCAGCTAGATAGAAGACACACGCTTAGGTAATAAAGTTTTATATATTTATATGCTATTATAGGACCACTGCTATATTGTTTGGAGAGGAGACTCGTTATTCATAATATCTGTCTCATCAATAGTCCTGCTGAGCAACGTGAGCCAAATAAAGCGTCTTATTATGTAGCTAACAGCTGATTGCAAATTAGAGACCGGTATGAGCTCACACGCTTGTTATACAAACAACTGCTTATTAGGTTTGCAGTCTAAGGATCAACCAACATAAACTCAATTTTAGATTCTATAATAGGCTTCTACCACAACTCCATATCCACCCAAACAATTACGGCTAACAAGTTTTTAAAAAAAGTAGGTATAGAGCTCCCATCAGCTCACTCCCTCCCTGACATGTTTCGCCGGGTTCCTGGCTTTCTCAAAGGCGAGGCGCCGCGGTTGCGGCGGCTTTTTGTGATTTACGGTCCGCCTCTATTTTGGAATCTAGCCAATCAATGCCCTATAGTATCGGGCTTATTCTGACAGACATCTTGTTTGATTGACGTAAGGACCTTCCAATAGTGGACCCGGATACAGTGTTATTGAAATGTTATGTGTATATGAATTACTATGCACAATGTAGCAGTTATTTAGCTGAGTAATATTTCATTCATTTTGTATGCTCTGAGCTTATCTATAATGAAAAGAAAAAGTGCATGTGTTTACCAATTAAAAATAACCAACATGACAAAAAGTGATATAAAAAACCCCAAAATAAACAGTGCTGCATTGGATGAAATAACAAAGGATAAATTAGTGTGTTGGTTAAGTAATTGTGCCTACTTTATATTACGTTAATATAGTAGTCAAGTTATGTTGATGCCTGAACGGCACTATACTTAAAAATAAAAATTAATAACCGTGATATGAAATAAAATACCATTTTATATGAAATTTATTATAATTTTGATTCTCTGTGCTTGTGTTTTGGTGCTTGTGTTTTGAATAGATGTGAGCCTAGGGTGCAACAGAAAACCTATTAATAGTTACATGTATATATCCCTTTATTAATTTGGTGTGCTTATCCCTTTATGCAATGTGTCCAAAATATTATTACTATTAATATAACATAATATTGATTGTATTGTGCTTGGTGTAAAATAGGTCCAAAGAAAGACCTACATTATAAACTGAAATATCTTACATATTCTTATTCATTAAACAGCTCACGATGTCATCAGTTAATGTTACTATATATTTAAACAATATATTAAACTTTGTGTTGATTACATATTTATAGATAAGAAAAAATGTTGTTGTGTTCATTTAATCCGTTAGGGTGTACCGAATTCAACAAGTATATCCACCGACTTTCCATTCTTGTTTTCAATGGGTCATCATACCAACATAGGTTTTCTTGCATTTGCATGTAATACCATATATTAGGCCTTCTGTGTTGCAATTGATGTGACTGGTGATGTACTTTCCCAAATCTGTCAGAGATAGATTTGAGCGGCAGGAGGTGTTTGCAAACTGAGCAATTTCTACATTTGAAGTTACCCATAGAAATGGGATTCATTTTCCTCTGTTTCTGTTCAAAATGACTCAGACTGAGTATATCTTTAAGATTCTTAGATCTCCTATATCCTAATTGTGTTGTATCCCCTACGACTGAATTCAATAATGGATCAGTCTTAAGGATTCCTAAATGTTTATTTAGGATATTGACTACCTCTCTAGTCTGGGGTGAATACGTCATAATGAGTCTAGTAGTTGTATCATCTTCTTTTACTTTTTTGTGTAGTAACTGCTGTCTGTCCGTCAGTTCAGCTCTGTGCTTTGCTTTTTTAATTGAGCGATTGCTGTAGCCTCTTGCCCTTAGTCAATTTTGTAGTTCAATTGCTCTTTGTTGGTATGTGATGGGATCTGAGCAATTTCTTTTTGTTCTAAGAAATTCTCCAGTCAGGAGTGATTTTACTGTGTGTGGACAATGAGCACTTAAGCAAGCTGTTCGTGGCTGTCTCTTTTCTATATAAGTCAGTGGTGATATACCCATCTTGATTTTTGATGATCTTTAAGTCTAGAAAGGTGATGCTCTCATTGCTTTGTACCCAGGTTAATTTAATATTGAGATTATTTGAATTTAGTTTGGTCAGAAATTAATCTAGTTTATTTTGGGGGCCTCTCCACAGGAAAAACACATCATCAATAAATCTCAACCATAGTGGAATAAATTCCGCATATTCCACATTGAGGTCAGAGAAGATAACATGTTGCTCCCACCAACCTAAGAATAGGTTAGCATAGGTGGGAGCACATGCTGTCCCCATTGCCGTTCCTCTCGTTTGCAGGAAAAACTGCTGATTGAATACAAAGTAGTTGTGGTATAGTACAAAGTTCAGCAATCTGATTATAAATTAATCATGTGCTTTATCTTCCTCAGATGATTCTGATAGAAAGCTTTGGACTGCTTGAACCCCCAATTTATGGTCAATACTCATATACAATGATTCTACATCAGCTGTTACTAATATAGTATCTTTCTCAAGTTTTAGATTATTCAGATGTTGTAGAACCTCCATCGTTTCTTTCACATGAGATGTTAATTGCATTACAAATTGACGGAGTCTAAAATCAATATACTGACTAGCTTTCTCTGTGATGTTATTTATTCCTGACACGATGGGTCTACCAGGAGGAGTAATGGCATTTTTATTGATCTTTGGAATCATGTAAAATGTGGCTATTTTGGACTTCCGGTGGGTGGACCTAGAAGATGGTAGCAAGTACCCTTAGCTCTGCAGAAACCCTCATTTAACATCTGCAAATTTGCCTTTTTCTATGCCATCTGCACATCACTTGACAGGCAAGCTGTCCGTGGATCTTCAGCAGATAGAGGCCTCTCAATCGCCTCTCCCCTGGAAGTCAGTTGACTGTATTAAAATCCTTAAGGGATCGTTGCTATGCACAGACTCTCCAATACGGCTCCAATGAATGCCGCTATGCTAACAAAAGATAGCCAGGTACAGAACGTACTCTCCACTCTGAAAACCCTTCTTTTCCCAGCATTTACGAGACTGGAAGCAACCATGCAGCGCTTATTGATGGAGACGCAGGCTTCTAAGCCGCCATCTTTATTGGCCGCGCGCCATCAGCTCTCAGAGGCTCGGCAGCGCAGAGACGAGCCGGCTAAAAAACAGACACTTACGCACCTAGAGCAAGACAGGCAAAAAGTGGAGGCTGCCGCAGGGTTCTTTAACACAATGAGACTACCTATCGCCTTTGTAAGGCAGATACCTGAAAGCTTACACGGCGAACTCTCAACTCAACAGGGAGGGCAGCATGTCTGGCAGAAAGATCGCGATCTGCAAGTAACGGATATGGCCTTGCTGTCTCTGTATATGCGACCCCCACACCACCAGCTTGCTTTAATCTGTGAGCCCCTCACTGCTCCATATGGACTCACAGCTGCATACAGTGATAGACACGATCACCACATGCTCCAACTGGTGGCTGAAGAGCTTCCGGATCCGAATAAGGTGCACCTGAATAGAAAAATGTGTGGTGTGGGTGTATGGGGCTCCTGCGGCTGTCGTCCCTTGTTAGTAAGCTACATTGTTCAGAGATCTGGTTGCCTCATCGCGGTTCCTGTGGGAATCGGGTAATTCATTTACTTAAACCTGCACCTAGGGCCGGGTCACGGCTGACTTTTGCTGGCTATAGACACCTTCAGATGCTATAAATGCGGCTGCATGGCGGAGGCATGGTATTACCTACCTGGCTATGGGAGTTGAATAAACTGGAACCCTGTTTGTCATGTCAATGTTTTAATCTTCATGACTGATAACTTTGCAAGTGTTGGACTCCCCAGCTGAAATAACTCCCCTTGATATCGCCGGGATTTGGAAAATCCTTGGCATACGAGTGCAAACTGGGGATATAGTTTGATGGACAGCTGGAGCAGTGTAATAGCGGGCTAGGGGGTACATTTCAAAGTTTGAGCTATTGTGCATTCACCTGCTATATGTTTATAAATTCTATCTCTTATGCATAACGGTGCTTAGACAGGGCAATAGTATAGTAGTTATGTTTTTCTTTCTATGGTCAATAATTGCACATGAGGTCCCCCCCCTTTTCAGCTACGGTAAAGCCAGGCAAATCTAACAAACAAAATCCACTTTAAATCCACTTTAAAAAGCTTGCTGTGTTGTGCCCTTATTATCCTACTGGCTTTATTGTTTTACATTTACACTGTTCTATCCCGCTAATGCCCAACATAATGTAAAACTGGAGTCTCTTTTTGATCCTGTAATAAGTGCAGAATCTTGACATGCATATCTTTTATTTTTATTTATTTTTAACAGCTTCCATGGCAATAGAATATCACACACCTGACTACTTTGCTTGAGGGTTTACCCCAGTCGCGCCAGCCCTTTTTTATTATTATTGACGATACCAAGCACAGACTAAGATGTCACCACCCCACTTTTGAGTACATCTATATATTCAAGCTTACTTAAAGATTATTTATTCACACAGCGCCTATACAATACCTGTGCAGTGCAGTTCCTAGTCCTAACAAAGCTGGCCATAAATATACAAGATTTTGTGTGTTTCAGACTGATGGAAATCAGCGTAATATTAATGCTACCATTTTACACGGCACTGAAACTCTAATTATGAGGTTATACTATTCATCTGCTTCATAGGGCGCTATATGCCTCCATGCTCTTGGTGGGAGAGGGTGGGGGGTTCGCATTGTTTTGTTATGTTTTATTTTAGTTTAGTTGGTTGTTATGTTAGTTTAGTTGGGTTTGGACTCCCCAGCTGAAATCAAAACTGGGGATATAGTCAGTGTAATAGCGGGCTAGGGGGTACATTTCAAAGTTTGAGCTATTGTGCATTCACCTGCTATATGTTTATAAATTCTATCTCTTATGCATAACGGTGCTTAGACAGGGCAATAGTATAGTAGTTATGTTTTTCTCTCTATGGTCAATAATTGCACATGAGGTCCCCCCCCCTTTTCAGCTACGGTAAAGCCAGGCAAATCTAACAAACAAAATCCACTTTAAATCCACTTTAAAAAGCTTGCTGTGTTGTGCCCTTATTATCCTACTGGCTTTATTGTTTTACATTTACACTGTTCTATCTCGCTAATGTCCAACATAATGTAAAACTGGAGTCTCTTTTTGATCCTGTAATAAGTGCAGAATCTTGACATACATATCTTTTATTTTTATTTATTTTTAACAGCTTCCATGGCAATAGAATATCACACACCTGACTATTTTGCTTGAGGGTTTACCCCAGTCGCGCCAGCCCTTTTTTATTATTATTGACGATACCAAGCACAGACTAAGATGTCACCACCCCACTTTTGAGTACATCTATATATTCAAGCTTACTTAAAGATTACTTATTCACACAGCGCCTATACAATACCTGTGCAGTGCAGTTCCTAGTCCTAACAAAGCTGGCCATAAATATACAGGATTTTGTGTGTTTCAGACTGATGGAAATCAACGTAATATTAATGCTACCATTCTACACGGCACTGAAACTCTAATTATGAGGTTATACTATTCATCTGCTTCATAGGGCGCTATATGCCTCCATGCTCTTGGTGGGAGAGGGTGGGGGGTTCGCATTGTATTGTTTTGTTATGTTTTATTTTAGTTTAGTTGGCTGTTATGTTAGTTTAGTTGGGTTATGTTATAAAATAAAAAACCCCAACGTTGTATGCAATTACCCCGCAAAAGGTAATCACTGAATCTGTAACTGAAAATTGAAGACTCTACATCAGCATAACATGTATATTACTAACCCTGGTCTATTTGGGTCTCACCCACCCTTTTGCACATTATACAATACTCCGCCCTGCGTGGCGTTAAGATTTGAAATCTGTGTGATTGTATGCATTGTTGGATATAAATAAAATTTAAAAAAAAAAAAAAATGTGGCTATTTTTGGGTTTTCTACCCATAGAAATTTCTTCTCTTTGGCTGTTATCACAATGTCATCTTCCGCTTCCAATATGATGTGATTATACTGATTCAGAAATTGCTCAGTTGGGTTAAAAAATAGCTTTTTATAACACTCCTGGTTTCTCAGTTGTTGTAATGCTTCCTGTAGGTACATTTCTTACAAAAGGTACAAACCTTACAAAAAGTCAACAAGCCCATTCTCCCAGATAAGGATGACGTAATGCAGGTCATCAATTTATCCACAAAAAATCTGAGTCAAGATCATAGAAATGTTTTAGCAAAAGGATTGTCCTTTTGCCCATCTGGGCAACTTGATAAATTTGAAATTACAAAATATATACAGCTATTCCTGAGAAAACTTCTCCTTAAAACTCAATATATGAACAATGAGACCAACAGAAATAGAGACAGGTGATTCAACTTTGACAGAAGAGGATCACACAACATTGCAAATTATGGAGGAATTACTTAATGGAATGAGACTTCAACAAATGAAGAATGGAGAACTAAGATCAGAAAGAAATCTAAGTATGTTCCAAAAATGTCTGCCTCAAAACATATTGAGGTATATAACCAAATAGTCAGCAAAAAAATAGCTGAACTTACAGCTGTACCTATCTCCACTAATCTAACTATTCAGGAAAAGAGTGCTCTCAAAGAGATGAAAACTTGGGACGATGTGCTAATCAGAAACTCAGATAAGGGTGGCAATGTGGTCATCTGGCCAAAAGAAATGTACCTACAGGAAGCATTAGAACAACTGAGAAACCAAGAGTGTTATAAAAAGCTATTTTTTAACCCCACTGAGCAATTTCTGAATCAGTATAATCGCATCATATTTGAAGCGGAAGATGACAATGTGATAACAGCCAAAGAGAAGAAATTTCTATGGGTAGAAAACCCAAAAATAGCCACATTTTACATGATTCCAAGATCCATAAGAATGACATTACTCCTCCTGGTAGACCCATCATGTCAGGAATAAATAACATCACAGAGAAAGCTAGTCAGTATATTGATTTTAGACTCATAACGCAATTACCATCTCATGTGAAAGACACTATGGAGGTTCTACAACATCTGAATAATCTAAAACTTGAGAAAGACACTATATTAGTAACAGCTGATGTAGAATCTATGTATAAGAGTATTGACCATAAATTAGGGGTTCAAGCAGTCCAAAGCTTTCTATCAGAATCATCTGAAGAAGATAAAGCAGATGATGAATTTATAATCAGACTGCTGAACTTTGTACTATACCACAACTACTTTGTATTCAATCAGCAGTTTTTCCTGCAAACGAGAGGAACGGCAATTTAGACGGCATGTGCTCCCACCTAAGCTAACCTATTCTTAGGTTGGTGGGAGCAACATGTCATCTTCTCTGACATCAATATGGAATATGTGGAATTTATTCCACTATGGTTGAGATTTATTGATGATGTGTTTTTCCTGTGGAGAGGCCCCCAAAATAAACTAGATGAATTTCTGGCCAAACTAAATTCAAATAATCTCAATATTAAATTAACCTGGGTACAAAGCAATGAGAGCATCACCTTTATAGACTTATAGATCATCAAAAATCAAGATGGGTATATCACCACTGACTTATATAGAAAAGAGACAGCCACGAACAGCTTGCTTAAGTGCTCATTGTCCACACACAGTAAAATCACTCCTGACTGGAGAATTTCTTAGAACAAAAAGAAATTGCTCAGATCCCATAACATACCAACAAAGAGCAATTGAACTACAAAATTGACTAAGGGCAAGAGGCTACAGTAATCGCTCGATTAAAAAAGCAAAGCACAGAGCTGAACTGACAGACAGACAACAGTTGCTACACAAAAAAGTAAAAGAAGATGATACAACTATTAGACTCATTATGACGTATTCACCCCAGACAAGAGAGGTAGTCAATATCCTCAATAAACATTTAGGAATCCTTAAGACTGATCAATTATTGAATTCAGTCGTAGGGGATAGAATGCAATTAGGATATAGGAGATCTAAGAATCTTAAAGATATACTCAGTCCGAGTCATTTTGAACAGAAACAGAGGAAAATTAATCCCATTTCTATGGGTAACTTCAAATGTAGAAATTGCTCAGTTTGCAAACACCTCCTGCCACTCAAATCTATCTCTGACAGATTTGGGAAAGTACATAAAATCACCAGTCACATCAATTGCAACACAGAAGGCCTAATACAGGGAGTGCAGAATTATTAGGCAAATGAGTATTTTGACCACATCATCCTCTTTATGCATGTTGTCTTACTCCAAGCTGTATAGGCTCGAAAGCCTACTACCAATTAAGCATATTAGGTGATGTGCATCTCTGTAATGAGAAGGGGTGTGGTCTAATGACATCAACACCCTATATCAGGTGTGCATAATTATTAGGCAACTTCCTTTCCTTTGGCAAAATGGGTCAAAAGAAATACTTGACAGGCTCAGAAAAGTCAAAAATAGTGAGATATCTTGCAGAGGGATGCAGCACTCTTAAAATTGCAAAGCTTCTGAAGCATGATCATCGAACAATCAAGCGTTTCATTCAAAATAGTCAACAGGGTTGCAAGAAGCATGTGGAAAAACCAAGGCGCAAAATAACTTCCCATGAACTGAGAAAAGTCAAGCGTGCAGCTGCAAAGATGCCACTTGCCACCAGTTTGGCCATATTTCAGAGCTGCAACATAACTGGAGTGCCCAAAAGCACAAGGTGTGCAATACTCAGAGACATGGCCAAGGTAAGAAAGGCTGAAAGACGACCACCACTGAACAAGACACACAAGCGGAAACGTCAAGACTGGGCCAAGAAATATCTCAAGACTGATTTTTCTAAGGTTTTATGGACTGATGAAATGAGAGTGAGTCTTGATGGGCCAGATGGATGGGCCCGTGGCTGGATTGGTAAAGGGCAGAGAGCTCCAGTCCGACTCAGACACCAGCAAGGTGGAGGTGGAGTACTGGTTTGGGCTGGTATCATCAAAGATGAGCTTGTGGGGCCTTTTCGGGTTGAGGATGGAGTCAAGCTCAACTCCCAGTCCTACTGCCAGTTTCTGGAAGACACCTTCTTCAAGCAGTGGTACAGGAAGAAGTCTGCATCCTTCAAGAAAAACATGATTTTCATGCAGGACAATGCTCCATCACACGCATCCAAGTACTCCACAGCGTGGCTGGCAAGAAAGGGTATAAAAGAAGAAAATCTAATGACATGGCCTCCTTGTTCACCTGATCTGAACCCCATTGAGAACCTGTGGTCCATCATCAAATGTGAGATTTACAAGGAGGGAAAACAGTACACCTCTCTGAACAGTGTCTGGGAGGCTGTGGTTGCTGCTGCACGCAATGTTGATGGTGAACAGATCAAAACACTGACAGAATCCATGGATGGCAGGCTTTTGAGTGTCCTTGCAAAGAAAGGTGGCTATATTGGTCACTGATTTGTTTTTGTTTTGTTTTGAATGTCAGAAATGTATATTTGTGAATGTTGAGATGTTATATTGGTTTCACTGGTAAAAATAAATAATTGAAATGGGTATATATTTGTTTTTTGTTTAGTTGCCTAATAATTATGCACAGTAATAGTCACCTGCACACACAGATATCCCCCTAAAATAGCTATAACTAAAAACAAACTAAAAACTACTTCAAAAACTATTCAGCTTTGATATTAATGAGTTTTTTGGGTTCATTGAGAACATGGTTGTTGTTCAATAATAAAATTAATCCTCAAAAATACAACTTGCCTAATAATTCTGCACTCCCTGTATATGGTATTACATGCAAATGTAAGAAAACCTATGTTGGTATGACGACCCATCAATTGAAAACAAGAATGTTGGAACACCTAAGTAATATTAGGAATGCTTAAAAAGATATCAAAGCCAAGAAAATCATAACAACAGTTGCATCCCTTTACCTCAAATACCACAAATCAAGTACCACAGAATTCTAATGTTTTGGAATTCAGAGGGTAAGATTAGGAATCAGAGGAGGAGACATTAAGAATCTTCTCCTTAGAATGGAAAGTCGGTGGATAAACTTGTTGAATTCGGTACACCCTAACGGATTAAATGAACACAACAACTTTTTTTCTTATCTATAAATATGTAATCAACACAAAGTTTAATATATTGTTTAAATATATAGTAACATTAACTGATGACATTGAGAGCTGTTTAATGAATAAGAATATGTAAGATATTTCAGTTTATAATGTAGGACTTTCTTTGGACCTATTTTACACCAAGCACAATACAATCAATATTATGCTATATTAATAGTAATAATATTTTGGACACATTGCATAAAGGGATATGCACACCAAATTAATAAAAGGGATATATACATTTAATTATTAATAGGTTTTCTGTTGCACCCCAGGCTCACATCTATTCAAAACACAAGCACAGAGAATCAAAATTATAATTTATTTCATATAAAATGTTATTTTATTTCATATCACTGTTATTAATTTTTATTTTTAAGTATAGTGCCGTTCAGGCTTCAACATAACTTGACAACTATATTAACTTAATATAAAGTAGGCACAATTACTTAACCAACACACTAATTTATCCTTTGTTATTTCATCCAACGCAGCACTGTTTATTTTGTGTTTTTTTTATATCACTTTTTGTCACGTTGGTTATTGCACTTTTTCTTTTCATTATAGATAAGCTTAGAGCATACAAAATGAGTGAAATATTACTCAGCTAAATAACTGCTACATTGTGTATAGTAATTCATATACACATAACATTTCAATAACACTGTATCTGAATCCGGGTCCACTATTGGATGGTCCTTACGTCAATCAAACAAGCTGTCTGTCAGAATAAGCCCGATACTATAGGGCATTGATTGGCTAGATTCCAAAATAGAGGCGGACCGTAAGTCACAAAAAGCCGCAGCAGCCGCGGTGCCTCGCCTTTGATGAAGCCAGGAACCCGGCGAAACATGTCAGGGAGGGAGTGAGCTGATGGGAGCTCTATACCTACTTTTTTAAAAACTTGTTAGCCGTAATTGTTTGGGTGAATATGGAGTTGTGATAGAAGCCTATTATAGAATCTCAAATTGAGTTTATGTTGGTTTATCCTTAAACTGCAAACCTAATAAGCAGTTCTTTGTATAACAAGCGTGTGAGCTCATACTGGTCTCTAATTTGCAATCAGCTGTTAGCTACATAATAAGACGCTTTATTTGGCTCACGTTGCTCAGCAGGACTATTGATGAGACAGATATTATGAATAACAAGTCTCAAAACAATATAGCAGTGGTCCTATATTAGCATATAAATATATAAAACTTTATTACCTAAGCGTGTGTCTTCTATCTAGCTGGCAACAGCTGTTAATATTAGGTAACGTTGCATTTGTACCAAAGCAGACCGGCGCTCTCTGCCATGTTATAATATTAGAGTGAATCCACAATATTAACCACTATATCTGAATCTTTATTGGCGGTACTACTGGGTAATATCTCCTCTGATATGGTGGTCCAATTCCTGAATTAAACATTATTATTTTAAGTACCATAACCCACAATATATTTTAAGATTCAGTTAGAAAGGGTCAAATACGCAAATAAATCAAGTATGCACCAAACATGCTACAATACATTATACCTGCCAAGAAATCTTGGATCTATTAGCTATATCATAGCATATTATCATACTAGTGGTCAGCCATTATTAGTCAATATACCAATCAGATATCAATATATTTTAGATGTTGTTCAACAAACGACACTATAGAACAATTTACCTAAATCTTGATACTATAACTTTATTTAAGTGATAATGATATTATCTGAGCTCCATATTAATAAGGGAGTTTGGGAAGTATTAATACCTTCAGTGCAATATTGATATAATTTGTATACAATATATTAGTTGTCACATTTATGTCATCTTCTGATTGGCAATTCCTATTAATTTGCTACCAGACTAGGGAATATCAATATACCCAATTTGAGTCTGCATTAATTTAACTCATAGCACCAACCCCATAATAGTCAGATATTGAACTATTATTTATTGCTGCTAACACTTTAGTTTTAATTACACCCATTTTTAAATATGTTCTAATAAAGACTAATATGTTTTAACTTATGTGACCTACCAAGTTCTCCTATACGAAGTACACATAGAATCTTAGGAGTGCTACTATAGTATCCTCGTGTTCATTCAATTCTTTATTGAATTTTAGTCAAAGATTCACAGACTGATCCCTCTATTCTATTGTATTCTAACTGACCCTCCCCCCTTTTCCTAGTTTAAAAGATTCTCTAAACTTACTACCATCCTTTTCCCCAACACACCTGCACCCATGTCATCCAAATATTCAGATAATAATTTCATCCAAAATTCGTATCCGAATATTTGAATGAACAGAAAACGACCATGAACAAAATACTACTAACCAAATCACCTAAATTATCCTGATAGCTTGTATTAGATTTAAGGGTAGAAAGATAAGATAAAAGATAAGCCCTCTTATAACATATAAGCCTAACCTTCTCTGTAAAATGGTGAAAACAATGAACTGATATTCATATAGATGTTCTAATATTGTTATATGCAAGTAATGTAAATGTAAAACTGTAAAAAGCAAGAGATGTGTCATGTAAAAACATTTTTTTAAATTATGTTCAACTATCAATAAAGATTGAAAATAAAAAATAAAAAAAAGAATTTAATTCAAAATTAAATTCAATCAATTGCATTAACGCCAATGTGAAGCCCACAAACATTAAATTTAGCAACAAAATTACACTGAAATGTCAACATCTGAAAGATTCAGTGATAACTCTGACACAAGAACATAACTATTTTTTACAAGGAATTCAAACAATAAATTAAAATTAAAAAAACATTAATAATTAAAATCATATCAAATATTCGCTAGCACTACTTTTCCCCACCACCCAATTGTCTCCCCTTCTAACATTTCACCTCCCACCGCTAATAGCTTTCTGTACATTCTTACTTTTTACCTATTCTTTCATTCTTTTTCAAATCACTAATGCTAAAGATCCCTATTTCCTCTCTTTCTCACCCACCTGCTCTATAACAAGTTTGTAGTTAGATATAATTGAAGACTCTATTTAGAGAAGGACAGGAGCAGCAGAGACAGCAACCAGCAGGCAGCAGAGTTACTAAACTAGGTAGGCCTTTGATTAGGAATCAAGCAGGATTAGGCCGTGACAAATTATGACCACCACAGAGCGGTAAGGGCAGGAGAGACAGCAGCATGCAGCAGAGTTACTGAACAAGGTAGGCCTCTGGAACACAATCCCAAAAATACCCCTCCAAGGGAGGAGAACAAACATGTGCTTAGAGTCCCTTGAAAACAGTGGCCAGCAGTTCCATGACAATTTGGCATTGACTAAAGATGACCACCAGTGAGCAAAAAGGGCAGGAGCAGGAGTGACAGCAGAAAGCAACAGAGTTACTGAACGAATTAGGCCTCTGGTACACAAACCCCAATTATACATCTCCAAGGGAGGGGGACAAACATGCTTAGAGTCCCTTGGACACAGCAACCCACAGTTTGCTATGATTTTTTTACTTTAACTGATGATGACCACCACAGAGCAGGAAGGGCAGCAGCAGGCAGCAGAGTTACTGGACTAGGTAGGCTTCCTGTATACAAACCCCAAAAATACATATCCAATGGAGGAGAAACACATGCTTAGATTCCCTTGGACACAGCATCCCAACTTTTGCTAAATTTCTTTACTTTAACTGATGATGATCACCATAGAGCAGGATGGGAAGGAATAGGCGAGACATCAGGTAGAAAAGTTACTGGACTTGGCAGTCCTCTGATACACAATCCCCAAAAAAACACCTCCAAGGGAGAAAGACAAACATGTGCTAAGAGACCCTTGGACACAGTGGCCAACAGTTTCCTTATATTTTTTACTGTTACTGATGATGAACTTTTGCTACATTTCTTTACTTTAACTGATGATGACCACAACAGAGAAGGAAGGGCAGGATCAGAAGAGGCAGCAATAGGCATTAGGCAGCACAGTTACTGGAATAGGTAGGTCTCTGGTGCACAAACCTAAAAAATACATCTCCAAGAGAAGAGGACAAGCATGTGCTTAGAGACACTTGGACACAGCAGCAAAGAGTTTTCTATGATATTTTACTTTAAATGATAATTACCACCACAGAGCAGGAAGGTCAGGAGCAGGAATGGCAGCAGCAGGCAGCAGAGTTACTGAAGTAGGTAGGCCTTCAGTACACAAACCCCAAAAATACACTTTCAAGGGAGAAGGACAATCACATGATTCCTTTGACAAAGTGGACCACAGTTTGACACATTTTTTTTAAACTTTAACTAACTGATGATTTTTCTGAAGTGATTTATGATATCTTAGCTGTATAGCGCCCTCACTAAAAAGATTTAAATTACTATTTAAACTAAACAATCAGAAGGAATTGTTATTTGTGAGGTGTATGATATCCTGAGTGTTGGCGCACTATTATACCTTATATACATAATTTCAGGAAAAGGCAGCAGCAGGCAGCTGAGTCACTGAGCTAGGTAGGCCACACAGTACATAAACCTCAAAACTACACCTCCAAGGGAGGAGGAGGGAAGAGAAAGACATGCCTAGCGCCCTCTGTACACAGTGGCCAGCAGTTTTCTAAGGATTTGGGATGTATGGATTATTTTAGAGCAGGAAGGGAAAGATAAGGGAGTGTAAAACATTTTAAAATCAACCAGTGTCAAAGCTGAGTGGAGGAAAACCGTGCTTTAGAAAGTTAAATTTGAAAAATACCATTTGTTCCATGAGCTGCGGTGACATTTTTGAACGCTGAGGGTTTAGTATATTGCCAATTAAGAAAAACACTCACTCACTTTGCACAGTGGTTGGGGGGAAATAGAAAAAGTTCTTTCTCTTGTTCCTGCCTAAAGAGCTAAACAGCTTTAACATTACCTTCTCATGCCCTGACTAGAGCTGCCTGCTACTTCTTTACTACTAGCAATAGTACTACCCTTATCCTTATCACCTACTAGCCCCAGCTATGCCCCCACTGACATATATATTGAGCTACAACTCTTTAACTCTAAACTAATAAAGAGAAAGGTAAAACCCTGGTCCCCAGAGTAAAATAATAAAATAATATATGTGCAGTTACACTGCACTTTAAGAAAAAATATCTGATTCTCCAGATTTTTTTAAATACAGGACACATAGCTGACAGAGTCACACACAACTCACTTTACTGTTCAGAAGCTGAAGTGAAAGTGATTAAAGATGGCTGATGTTAAATTTGACTCCCTCCTCCCTATGCAAGGTAGAAAGGTGGATTGGACAAGCCTGTGTGGTAGTTAATGCCTGACTTGATGGCCCTCAAATCAATCTCCTTTACATCACTTGAATTTAATAAGCTGATTTGTCAAACAATCTCAGCGCCTTCCCCTTTTCCTGTGTTCTGCCCCATTTTTTGGAGCTAAAAGTGCCAAATGAAAATTAAACAAATGCACATAATAAACAAGAAAAAATGTGTTACTTGGTCATTTCAGTCCTTGTTAAGCTGACGTATGGACAAATGGACCAAAATCCGGATGAATATATATTCGTCCGAAGACAAATGCATATGTCTAGTTTGCCATAATGTAATAATGTGGGGAAAAACACTGGGCCAGGTTACGAGTGAAGTCAAAACATTTGCACATGAGGGATAAGGAGTTTATCAAGGGTATTTGCACTTTTTGGGCTTACCGCTGGTATTAGGAGTTGAAAATAAATGCGATCGCTTGAGCGCAATTGCGATTTACTCTATAATTCTTACAGTGACTTCAAAGCTCTGGTTAAAAAGTTGTACAAAACACATCAAAAATACATTTCAAAGTAAATTAACACTCATAATAACACCATCTAATAAAACATTTTTAAAATATGAGTAGGGTGTTTTTTCAAATGTTCTTGCTTCATTGATTACTAAGGAAAATTATGTTAACATGATCGCAATCTTCAAAGTTCGTCTTTTTTGATGTGGCGGGTTAGTGCTCAGGTGAAAACTTTTTACTTTCAACTCGTAATATGAGCGCTACCCAACTATATGATTTTTGTTTGAGTTTTCTTTCATGTAATTGGCAAGAGTCCATGAGCTAGTGAAATATGGGATATACAATCCTACCAGGAGGGGCAAAGTTTCCCAAACCTCAAAATGCCTATAAATACACCCCTCACCACACTCAGAATTCAGTTTTACAAGCCTTGCCTCCTATGGAGGTGGTGAAGTAAGTTTGTGCTTGATTTTCTTCTGTGATACGCGCTTCTCAGCATTTTGAAGCCTGTTTCCTCTCAGAGTACAGTGTTTGTCAGAGGGATGATAAGAGAGTATCACCTATTGATTCTATGGTTTTCCTCACAGGAAATTTTTTCAAAGGTTCTCTGTTATCTGTCATAGAGATTCATCTCCTACCTCCCTTTTCAGATCGACGATATACTCTCATATTCCATTACCTCTACTGATACTTTTTCAGTACTGGTTTTGGCTATCTGCTATATGTGGATGGGTGTCTTTCGGTAAGTATGTTTTCATTACTTAAGACAATCTCAGCTATGGTTTGGCACTTTATGTATTCATATAAAGTTTTAAATATATGTATTGTACTTATATTTGCCATGAGTCAGGTTTATGTATATTTCCTTTTGCAGACTATCAGTTTCAAAATTGGGAAATATATTTAGGACGTTATTTTTTCTTACCTGGGGTATAGTCTTTTCTTCAAATTGACTGCTTTTTCATTAATTGTCGTGGGCAAAATTAGGCTTGGGAGGTCGCAAAATGCTGATATTTATTGCGTCATTCTTTGTGCGTGAATTTTTTTTTGCGCAAAGGTACGTTTGACACAAATTCATTATTTCCGGCGTCTTAGTTGACGCCAGGTTTCCTTGCACAAGGTTGCATCTGCCAATGACGAGAGTTGCGTCATTTCCGGATGTTGTTAGCGGCAATTTTTTTATTTTGCATTGCGCGTCATACTTGGCGCCAAATAATTTAATCATTTAAACCCCACTTCCTATATGCCTCTTGCCTTTTTTTATGCTCAGAGGGCTATGCTGTTTGCATTTTTTTTCCCATTCCTGAAACTGCCATATAAGGAAATTGATAATTTTGCTTTTATGTTGTTTTTTTTCTCTTATATTTGCAAGATGTCTCAATCTGATCCTGTCTTAGAAACCACTGTTGGAACCCTGCTGCATGATAACAGTTTTACCAAAACTAAGTGTAACTGTTGTAAATTAGCAGAGATTATATTTCCAGCTGTAGTATGTAACAGTTGTCATGATAAGCTTTTACATGCAGAGAATGTATCCATCAGTACTAGTACAATGCCTGTTGTTCCTTCACATCTAATGTACATGATATCCCTGTGAATATAAAAGATTTTATTACTGATGCGATTCAGAAGGCTTTGTCTGCTATTCCACCTTCTAATAAACGTAAAAGGTCTTTTAAAACTTCTTATAAAGTTGATGAAATTTCAAATGACCAACAACATACTGAATTATCCTCCTCTGATGAGGATCTATCTGGTTCAGAAGATCCTACCTCAGATATTGACACTGACAAATCTACTTATCTCTTTAAGATGGAGTATATTCGTTCCTTGTTAAAAGAGGTGTTGATTACTTTGGATATTGAGGAAACTAGTCCTCTTGATACTAAAACTAGTAAACTTTTAAATTATGTTTTTAAACCTCCTGTGGTTACTCCAGATGTTTTTCCAGTTCCTGATGCTATTTCTGATATGATTTCAAAGGAATGGAATAGGCCTGGTACTTCTTTTATTCCTTCTTCTAGGTTTAAAAAGTTGTATCCTTTGCCAGCAGTTTGATTGGAGTTTTGGGAAAAAATACCCAAAGTTGATGGGGCTATTTCTACTCTTGCCAAACGTACTACTATTCATATGGAAGATAGTACTTCTTTTAAGGACCCTTTAGATAGGAAACTTGAATCTTATCTAAGGAAAGCTTATTTATTTTCTGGCTACATTCTTAAGCCTGCTATATCCATGGCTGATGTTGCAGCTGCATCAACTTTTTGGTTGTAAAGCTTAGCGCAACAGAAAACAGATCCTGATTTGTCTAGCATTGCTCGCTTGTTTCAACATGCTAATCATTTTATCTGTGATGCTATTTTTGATATCATCAATATTGATGTTAAATCTATCGGCTAGATTTATAGTTTTGTCGGTAACGACCCACGTAGCTAACGCTGGCTTTTTTTCCCCCGCACCTTTTAAATACCGCTGGTATTTAGAGTTCACAGAATGGCTGCGTTAGGCTCCAAAAAGAGAGCGTAGAGCATAATTTACTGCCACTGCAACTCTCAATACCAGAGGTGCTTACGGATGCGGCCAACTTCAAAAATGTGCTCGTGCACAATTCCCCCTTAGGAAACATTGGGGCTGTTTGAGCTGAAAAAAAAACCGAACACCTGCAAAAAAGCAGCGTTCAGCTCCTAACGCAGCCCCATTGTTTCCTAGGGGAAACACTTCCTAAGTCTGCACCTAACACCCTAACATGTACCCCGAGTCTAAACACCCCTAACCTTACACTTATTAACCTCTAATCTGCCGCCCCCGCTATCGCTGACACCTGCATATTTTTTTTTAACCCCTAATCTGCCGCTCCGTACACCGCCGCAACCTACATTATACCTATGTACCCCTAATCTGCTGCCCATAACACCACCAACCCCTATATTGTATGTATTAACCCCTAATCTGCCCCCCACAACGTCGCCGCCAGCTACCCACAATAATTAACCCCTAATCTGCCGACCGGACCTCACCACTACTCTATAAATTTATTAACCCCTAAAGCTAAGTCTAACCCTAACACTAACACTCCCCTAAGTTAAATATAATTTAAATCTAACAAAATAAATTAACTCTTATTAAATAAATTATTCCTATTTAAAGCTAAATACTTACCTGTAAAATA
Source organism: Bombina bombina (assembly GCF_027579735.1). Classification (NCBI taxonomy): domain Eukaryota; kingdom Metazoa; phylum Chordata; class Amphibia; order Anura; family Bombinatoridae; genus Bombina; species Bombina bombina. The sequence continues at coordinate 341,005,894 of NC_069501.1, read as the reverse complement.
AACCCTAATATAGCTACAATATAACAAATAATTACATTGTAGCTATTTTAGGATTAATATTTATTTTACAGGCAAATTTGTAATTATTTTAACCATGTACAATAGCTATTAAATAGTTAATAACTATTTAATAGCTACCTAGTTAAAATAATTACAAAATTACCTGTAAAATAAATCCTAACCTAAGTTACAATTAAACCTAACACTTCACTATCATTAAATTAATTAAATAAAATACCTACAATTATCTACAATTAAACCTAACACTACACTATCAATAAATTAATTACATAAAATACCAACAAATAAATACAATTAAATAAACTAACTAAAGTAAAAAAAATAAAAAAGAACTAAGTTACAAAAAAATAAAAAAATATTTACAATCATTAGAAAAAGACTACAACAATTTTAAGCTAATTACACCTACTCTAAGCCCCCTAATAAAATAACAAAGCCCCCCAAAATAAAAAAATGCCCTACCCTATTCTAAAATAAAAATTGTAAAGCTCTTTTACCTTACCAGCCCTTAAAAGGGCCTTTTGCGGGGCATGCCCCAAAGAATTCAGCTCTTTTGCCTGTAAAAAAACATACAATACCCCCCCAACATTACAACCCACCACCCACATACCCCTAATCTAACCCAAACCCCCCTTAAATAAACCTAACACTAAGCCCCTGAAGATCATCCTACCTTATCTTCACCACGCCGGGTATCACCGATCGGTCCAGGCTCCGAAGTCTTCATCCAAGCTCAAGTGGGGGCTGAAGAGGTCCATGATCCGGCTGAAGTCTTGACCCAAGCGGGGGCTGAAGAGGTCCAAGATCCGGCTGAAATCTTCATCCAAGCGGGAGCTGAAGAAGTCCATGATCCGGCTGAAGTCTTCATCCAAGCGGCATCTTCAATCTTCTTTCTTCCGGATCCATCTTCATCCCGCCGACGTGGAACATCCTTCTTCACCGATGACTTCCCGACGAATGACGGTTCCTTTAAGGGACGTCATCCAAGATGGCGTCCCTCGAATTCCGATTGGCTGATAGGATTCTATCAGCCAATCGGAATTAAGGTAAGAAAATTCTGATTGGCTGATGGAATCAGCCAATCAGATTCAAGTTCAATCCGATTGGCTGATTGGATCAGCCAATCAGATTGAGCTTGCATTCTATTGGCTGTTCTGATCAGCCAATAGAATGTGAGCTCAATCTGATTGGCTGATCCAATCAGCCAATCGGATTGAACTTCAATCTGATTGGCTGATTCAATCAGCCAATCAGAATTTTCCTACCTTAATTCCGATTGGCTGATAGAATCCTATCAGCCAATTGGAATTCGAGGGACGCCATCTTGGATGATGTCCCTTAAAGTAATCGTCATTCGTCGGGAAGTCGTCGGTGAAGAAGGATGTTCCGCGTCGGCGGGATGAAGATGGATCCGGAAGAAATAAGATTGAAGATGCCGCTTGATAGAAGACTTCAGCCGATCATGGACCTCTTCTGCTCCCGCTTGGATGAAGACTTCAGCTGGATCATGGACCTCTTCAGCTCCCGCTTGGATGAAGACTTCAGCCGGATCATGGACCTCTTCAGCCCCCGCTTGGGCCAAGGCTTCAGCCGGATCATGGACCTCTTCAGCCCCCGCTTGGGCTTGGATGAAGACTTCGGAGCCTGGACCGATCGGTCATACCCGGCATGGTGAAGATAAGGTAGGATGATCTTCAGGGGCTTAGTGTTAGGTTTATTTAAGGGGGGTGTGGTTTAGATTAGGGGTATGTGGGTGGTGGGTTGTAAAGTTGGGGGGGGTATTGTATGTTTTTTTTACAGGCAAAAGAGCTGTTATCTTTGGGGCATGCCCCGAAAAAAGGCCCTTTTAAGGGCTGGTAAGGTAAAAGAGCTTTTATATTTTAATTTTAGAATAGGGTAGGGCATTTTTTTATTTTGGAGGGCTTTGTTATTTTATTAGGGGGCTTAGAGTAGGTGTAATTAGTTTAAAATTGTTGTAATATTTTTCTAATGTTTGTAAATTATTTTTTTATTTTTTGTAACTTAGTTCTTTTTTATTTTTGTACTTTAGTTAGTTTATTTAATTGTATTTATTTGTAGGTATTTTATGTAATTAATTTATTGATAGTGTAGTGTTAGGTTTAATTGTAACTTAGGTTAGGATTTATTTTACAGGTAATTTTGTAATTATTTTAACTAGGTAGCTATTAAATAGTTATTAACTATTTAATAGCTATTGTACCTGGTTAAAATAAATACAAAGTTGCCTGTAAAATAAATATAAATCCTAAAATAGCTACAATATAATTATAATTTATATTGTAGCTATATTAGGGTTTATTTTACAGGTAAGTATTTAGCTTTAATTAGGATTAATTTATTTAATAAGAGTTAATTTATTTCATAAGATAAAAATTATATTTAATTTAGGGGGGTGTTAGTGTTAGGGTTAGACTTAGCTTTAGGGGTTAATAAATTTAATAGAGTAGCGGTGAGGTACGGTTGGCAGATTAGGGATTAATACTTGAAGTTAGGTGTCGGTGATGTTATGGAGGGCAGATTAGGGGTTAATACTATTTATTATAGGGTTAGTGAGGTGGATTAGGGGTTAATAACTTTATTTTAGTAGCGGTGAGGTCCGGTCGGCAGATTAGGGATTAATAATTGTAGGAAAGGTAGCAGTGACATTGGGGGCGGCAGATAAGGGGTTAATAAATATAATATAGGGGTCGGCGGTGCTAGGGGCAGCAGATTAGGGGTATATAGGGATAACGTAGGTGGCGGCGGTGTGTGGTCGGCAGATTAGGGGTTAAAAATTTTTAATAAAGTGGCGGCGATGTGGGGGGACCTTGGTTTAGGGGTACATAGGTAGTTTATGGGTGTTAGTGTACTTTAGAGCACAGTTAAGAGCTTTATGAACCAGCGTTAGCCCAGAAAGCTCTTAACTCCTGGCTTTTCTCTGTGGCTGGAGTTTTGTCGTTAGATTTCTAACGCTCACTTCAGCCAAGACTCTAAATACCGGCGTTAGAAAGATCCCATTGAAAAGATAGGATACGCAAATGGCGTAGGGGGATCTGCGGTATGGAAAAGTCGCGGCTGCAAAGTGAGCGTTAGACCCTTACCTACACGACTCTAAATACCAGCGGTAGCCCAAAACCAGCGTTAGGAGCCTCTAACGCTGGTTTTCACGGCTAACGCCAAACTCTAAATCTAGGTGTATGTCTTTTGCTATTTTAGCTAGAAGAGCTTTGTGGCTTAAATCTTGAAATGCTGACATGGTATCTAAGTCTAGATTACTATCTCTTTCTTTCCAAGGTAACAATTTATTTAGTTCTCAGTTGGATTCAATTATTTCAACTGTCACTGGGGGGGGGGGGGAGGGAGTTGTTTTACCTCAGGATAAAAGATCTAAGGTTAAATCTAAAGCTTTTAATCATTTTCATTCTTTTCAACAGAATAAGGAACAGAAAGCCGATTATGCTAATCAAAGAGTTTACAATTGGTCAAGATTTCAGAGAGGCCCCAGAAGGCGATTTGGAAGAAATTTTTCAAATAAGAATACAAGAAAGAATGAAGAAAAAACAAGAGGGCCTGAACAAGACAAAGAAACAGCACCCAAGTCAATTCTCAAAAACAAAAACAAAAGGGACAAGAAAGTGGCATTTTCATCCACTGACACCTCTGACCATGAGTCCAACTATTCTGAGGGGAGCTGTGTTTCTACAGCTTTGTCAATAACTTCTCTTTCCTCTTCCTTTTCTTCCTCTTCTTCCTCTTCTTCATCCTCTCTCTCTTCTATCCCTTCTAATATAGTTCCTTCCCTACAGGCATCAGATGGGGACTTCAATCAAGAAGGAGGGGCAGTCCGCTCAAAAGTTAGAGCTGTCCCTTTAGGGGACGGACGAGAAGGGCTGGCAGACGACAGAAGAAAGTCAACAAGAAAATCCAAGGGACACAAGAAACATTGACATTTCTGATTATCCTCTGACAGATGGACAAAAAAATGTATTAAGCAAAGGTTTGGGTTTTGCCCCATCCCATAGTTTTTCAGCCTTTAAAACCATTATCGATGTAAACAGGTTTGTGCGCAAACTAACGTTGAAACGTTTCTTTAAAGATGATAGAGGCATTGAATACCATGATAGTCCATCCACAGAGGAAATAGGAGATAATCCAATATTACAGCAGTTAGACACACAGAGCACCCATTTTGATTTCCAGGATTTAACTAGTTTAAACACACTAAGGGATCTAGAAACTTCCAATGTAGGTCCTGATGAACTCAACATGTCAACACCAAAACAAAAACCTCTGATTTTTACCCTGTTCAGTTTAGGGGCAAATTTCTGAATATATTTCAAAAACAAGTGGAGAGGGATATTCTAGAATTAGAAAGCAAGTGCAAAACAACACATATTCAACCTAATCTCACCAAAGGAGAATTCAGAGCTTTAAAAAACTTTACAGGCCAATGATAATATCACTATAAGAGCAAGTGATAAAGGAGGGAATGTAGTGGTATTAAATAAAGTAGACTACATTTTAGAGGCAAAAAGGCAGTTAAATGATGTTTCAACCTACAGGAAGTTAACAAATAATCCAACATGTGAATTTAAAAAGAAACTACTAAGAATCTTAGAACAAACCGTATCTTTGGGCATTCTAACAAAGAAAGAAATTAATATATTGGTCCCAAATTATCCATCTATTCCCATATTTCATCATCATCAGACACACAAGAGTCTTGTTTCCCCACCTGGTCGACCTATCATCTCCGGCATAGGCTCACTGTTTGAGCCTCTGTCGGAGGGGATAGATTCATTATTGCAACCAATTGTAATCACACTTTACAGTTATTTAAGAGATTCTTCACATTTGATCAACAATTTACAAAAGGTAAAATGGAAAATTGGTTATCGTTGGATTGTGGCAGATGTCGCATCCTTGTACTCTTGTATACCCCATTCTTTGGGTGTTAGAGCCATCAGATATTTTTTGGATCAAGACACCAATTTTTCAGAAGAAACTAAGATATTAATTTGTGAAATAATTGAATTCCTCTTGCAACACAATTATTGCATGTTTGACAGTGAATTTTATTTACAGGTCTGTGGCACTGCCATGGGTGCTAAATGTGCGCCCTCTTTCGCCAGCCTGTATGTAGGTTGGTGGGTGAACAATGTTATTTTCACTGAAGAAAATCCGTATATGAAGTCCACTGTCGCATATATGCGCTATATAGATGATTTGTTGTTCATAGTTGATGAAACTGTAAATGAGATGGAATTTATGGAATTCCTAAATGACAATAATTTAAATTTAAAATTCATTGGTGAAAGCAATTGCAATACTGTTAATTTTCTTGATCTTACATTGACAGGTATGATTGACACAGAGAGCATAGTGACAGATACATTTCGAAAGCCAACTGCAAGTAACTCTATCTTGCATGCGAGATCTTGTCATCCACCACACATAATTAGATCAATACCTAGGGCCAAATTTTTGAGAATCAGAAGGAACACAAATTCAGATGAACTTTTTGAAAAACAGGCAGCAGCACTCAAAAATAGACTCATTAAAAGAGGGTATAACACCAAACTTTTGGATAATAGCATCCAACAAGCTAGTGTTAATACACAACAGGGCCTGCTATCGAAACAAAAGAAAGATAACAGGGATTTTGCAGATTCTCCTTTTGTTTTTTCAACAGAATACTCTAATCAGTATAACCAAGTATGTGGCATCTTAAAGAGAAATTTACAATCTTACAACAAGATGAGATACTAAGTGAGATCATAGACAAGTGTAAGTTTGTTCCCAGACGGGCGCCCACTTTAACCAACAAATTGTCACCAAGTTTAGAACGGGTACATGGTTACATAAGAAAGGTACTTTTAGATGTGGCACTGGTCCTTGTTCAACCTGTGACATTATAGGCAGAGGAGAAACTTTTTCAAGTACTGTAACCCTTGAAAGCTACAACATTGGTTTCTATGCAAATTGCAGGAGCCACTATGTTGTATATCTACTCAAATGCAATCTGTGTCACATGCAATATACAGGTCAGACCAGTAGAGAATTAAGATCTCGCATGAGGGAACACATATATGACACTAAAATGTATAATAAAAATTCAGCAATTGCACGGCACCATTTTAGCATGCATATGACAAATAAATTTAATATGACAGTTAAAGTCATTGATAAAATTTATCCACCAACCAGAGGGGGAAACAGAAATAAAATGTTACTCAAACAAGAAATGTACTGGATATATAAATTAAGAACAGTTACCCCTGAAGGTTTAAACAAAGAGTGGGATATGAGTCTATTCATAGACTGATATCTATTTAATTTTCAGTTTATAATGTCACACCATGCTATTTGGATATCGATTTATCCCAAGACATATACCTTATATATCATTACTAACCATGTTCAGTGTTATGTAACATTCTGCTATGGTTTTCTTGTATTTATTAAATAATATGGTGATAACTACAGTTCTTATGTAGCACAAACGTACTAGGTCAGTTAAAAGTTTAATGTATTGGGTAAAAGTTTTTCTATACACAGGGTGTCTTTAGCATATCAATGTCATTGTTACAATATCAATGTTTATGATGTTTTTTGTAGTAGAGTGTTGTTGCATACAATACTACGGAATTATGATGTGATACAAAATTGTTTATTTTTGCATCTAACATTCACTGATGTTTGGCTAATTCATGCATTCATATTGCAAGATGATCATGTTCAATGTTAACATGTTTTTATATTATTGTTCTTTTAAAGTTTTCTGAAACATTGCTTGATTGGACACTGTGCCTTTAAATAGGCCATGTCCGGTTTAAGCAAATATCCCTATGACTAAGTGCTCAGGCGGAGCACGAAACGCGTAAGGGGTTAATTCCCTGATCCTACCTGTGATTTTATACTTATACTTATGGAATAAAGTTTTGTCTTTTAACTACAAGTCGGTGTCCCACGAGTGCTGCATTTTCTCTTTGTCCAACTTTCAAAATGGTGACTATACGGACTATTCTGCCTTTTGTTCAGCAAGGTCATTATATGTCCACGATAGACTCACAGGATGCATATCTTCATATTCCGATTCATCCAGATCACTATCGTTTTCTGAGATTCTCTTTTCTAGAGAAGAATTACCAATTTGTCGCTCTTCCATTTGGCCTAGCGACAGTTCCAGTAATGTTTTCAAAGGTTCTTGGTGCCCTACTCTCTGTAATCAGAGAACAGGGTATTGTGGTGTTTCCTTATTTGGACGATATCTTGGTACTAGCTCAGTCTTTACATTCTGCCGAATCTCACACAAATCAACTAGTGTTGTTTCTTCAAAGACATGGTTGGAGGATCAATTTACCAAAAAGTTCCTTGATTCCTCAGACAAGGGTCACCTTTTTAGGTCTCCAGATGAATTCAGTGTCCATGACTCTGTCTCTAACAGACAAGAGACAAATAAAATTGGTTTCAGCTTGTTGAAACCTTCAGTCTCAATCATTCCCTTCAGTGGCTTTGTGCATGGAAGTTTTAGGTCTCATGACTGCAGCATCGGATGTGATCCCCTTTGCTCATTTTCATATGAGACCTCTTCAGCTTTGTATGCTGAATCAATAGTGCAGGGATTATACAAGGATATCACAATTAATATCCTTAAATCCCAATGTTCAACTCTCTCTGACTTGGAGGTTAGATCATTATCGTATAGTTCAAGGGGCCTCTTTTGTTCATCCAACCTGGACTGTAATCACAACAGATTCAAGTCTTTCAGGTTGGGGAGCTGTCTGGGGAGCTCTGACAGCACAAGGGGTTTGGAAATCTCAAGAGGAGAGGTTACCAATAAATATTTTAGAACTCCATGCTATTTTCAGGACTCTTCAGGTTTGGCCTCTGTTGAAGAGAGAACCATTCATTTGTTTTCAGACAGACAATATCACAACTGTGGCATATGTCAATCATCAGGGTGGGACTCACAGTCCCCTAGCTATGAAAGAAGTATATTGGAAACTTTCTTGGGCGGAATCCAGCTCTTGTCTAATTTCTGCAGTACATATCCCAAGTGTAGACAATTTGAAAGCGGATTATCTCAGCCGTCAGACTTTACATCCGGGGGAGTGGTCTCTCCATCCAGATGTGTTTTTTTAGATTGTTTAGATGTGGGGTCTTCCAGAAATAGATCTGATGGCTTCCCATCTAAACAAGAAACTTCCCAGGTACTTGTCCAGGTCCAGGGATCCTCAGGCGGAGTCGGTGGAGGCGTTAGCAGTTCCTTGGTTTTACCAACCTGTTATATCTTCCTGCCTCTAGTTCTTCTTCCAAGAGTGATCTCCAAGATCATCATGGAACAATTGTTTGTGTTTCTGGTAGCATCAGCATGCCCTCATAGGTTGCCAACCTTGGCCACTTCCTTTATGACCAGACCTTCTGTCTCAAGGACCGTTTTTCCATCAGGATCTAAAATCATTAAATTTGAAGGTATGGAAATTGAACGGTTAGTGCTTAGTCATAGAGGTTTCTCTGACTCAGTGATTGATACTATGTTACAGGCTCGTAAATCTGTTTCTAGGAAGATTTATTATCGAGTTTGGAAGACATATTTCATGGTGTTCTTCTCATAAATTCGCCTGGCATTCTTTTAGAATTCCTAGAATTTTACAGTTTCTTCAGGATAGTTTGGATACAGGTTTGTCTGCAAGTTCCTTGAAGGGACAGATCTCTTGCTCTTTCTGTTTTATTTCACAGAAAGATTGCTAAGCATTAGATCAGTTTCCACTTTGTGGGATTTTAAGAATGAAGCTTCAGTTGATCAGATTTGCAAAGCAGCAACTTGGTCTTCTTTGCATACATTTACTAAATTCTACCATTTTGATGTATTTGCCTCTTCGGAAGCAGTTTTTGGTAGAAAAGTTCTTCAGGCAGCTGTTTCAGTTTGATTCCTCTGCTTATGTTTTACGTTTTTTTTTTTTCAATTATGAGAAAAACTTATTTTTTTGGATGTGGATTTAATTTTTTCAGCAGAAAATGGCTGTTTTTATTTTTACGTCACTAGCTAATGGACTCTTTCCAATTACATGAAAGAAAACATAATTTATGTAAGAACTTACCTGACAAATTAATTAATTAATTTCTTTCATATTGGCAAGAGTCCATGAGACCCACCCTTTTTATGGTGGTTATGTTTTTTTGTATAAAACACAATTATATTTCCAGTTCCTTTTTTTGATGCTTTTTACTCCTTTTTCTATCACCCCATTACTTGGCTATTTGTTAAACTGAATTGTGGGTGTGGTGAGGAGTGTATTTATAGGCATTTTGAGGTTTGGGAAACTTTGCCCCTCCTGGTAGGCTTGTATATCCCATACGTCACTAGCTCATGGACTCTTGCCAATATGAAAGAAATTAATTTGTCAGGTAAGTTCTTACATAAATTATGTTATTTGTTATGGCAGACATATCAAATAGCAGAACGGGGGGGATAAATATTTCAACACACATTTTATGAAACCTAATTTAGCATCTGTTGACTTTCTCACAGAAACAACATTTAAGAATTTACACTTATATTGTTCAGTATTAAAAAAGATAAAAATTACCAATGTGTCAATTTACACCATATTGCAATTGATGTAGAAAATAAGAAGATATAAGAAGATATAAAATCTATAACCTTACACAGAGCAGATTTGTGGCTTAACTTATTTATGCTTTGTATTCATGCTTCTACCCCTGTTAAAACTTACTTAGTGTAGCAAAAATATTTCTAAACTTGGGTCTCATATCCTTTTCTGTTTTATGAGTGGAATAGGAGATCATAAAATGTACCCTTCCCTTTGTTTTTTCAAATGATTAATCTCTTGTCCATGTAAGTAATGCGGAGTTTAGTTACAGGCTCCTGTCACAGCTGCACGGAGAGAATCTTGTCCACCCAGCAATTAATAAATGGGGCCCTATGATCTTAGTGCAGATGTCAACAATGTATCATCCTTATGCTTAAAGGGACATAACACCCATATTCTAAATCACTTGAAAGTGATGCAGCATAACTGTTAAAAACTGACAAGATAATATCATATGAAACTCTCTATGCAAAAAAGGAAGATATTGTACTCTAAAATTTCTTCATCTCACAATAGTCCCTTTACAATGGGATGTAACCACTGAGCAAACATAACAAACTAGAAAATATTGACTTCTTAATCAATAACTGGAAAAAAAAACCTTTTAAAACATTAAAAAGTGTCAATATAATCATTAAGCAAATATGCCTAGTATACCCACCATGTATTTACACACATGCCATTCATACTGTATACCAGTTATCAGGATTGATTAGGGTTGCAATAGGTTAATCTTACACATGTAATCGATGATTTCCCTTGCACACTGTACATAGGGGTTAATTTAAAAGAACTGTAATGTAAACTAAGAGGTGCAAAAGGGACATTGCATAAGTCAGTTTCAGTTGGATTCCAAATTTTGATTTTGATTAGACATGTGCATTTTGTTTTGGACAAATTCGTAATTCGGCAAAATTTTGGCTAATTCGGCAATTCGGATGCATTCTAATTGCTAAATCGGCACATCCCGAAAAATTCAGAAAATTAATAAATATGTTTCCGGATTTTCAGATCCATTAATAATATTCAGAGTTTTTTATTGTTTCTTCCTAAACCGCAGTTCCCCGTCACTAACTAACTCTAAGTCTAAGTCTAAGTTATAACCCCTAAACCACCATTCCCGACATCGCTAAAATTAACTAAATCTATTAACCCTTAAACTGCCGTCCCAAAACATCATCGACACAAATTAAACCTATTAACCCCTAAACCGCACCACCACGTCGCAGACACTAACTAAACCTATTAACCCCTAAACCGCCATTCCAAAACATCGTCGACATAAACTCAACCTATTAACCCCTAAACCGCCATTCCAAAACATCGTCGACATAAACTCAACCTATTAACCTCTAAACCACACCCCCACATCGCTGACACAAACTAAACCTATTAACCTCTAAACCGCCGTTCCAAAACATCACCATCACGAACTAAACCTATTAACCCTAAACCGCACCCCCTCCACATTGCCGACACAAACTTACCATATAAACCCCTAAACCACATGCCCCCCCACATCGCCGACACTAACTAAACCTATTAACCCCTACACCACAACCCCCACATCGCCAACACTAATTAAACCTATTAACCCCTAAACTGCACCCGCCCACATCGCCGACACAAACTAAACATATTAACCCCTAAACCGCACCCCCACACACATTTCCGGCACAAACTAAACCTATTAACCCCTAAACCACACACCCCCATATCGCACACTCTAACTAAACCTATTAACCCCTAAACCGTACCCCCCAACATCGCCGACGCAAGCTAAACCTATTAACCCATAAACAGCAACCCCCCACATCGCTGACACAAACTAAACCTATTAACCCCTAAACCGCACCCCCCACATCGCCAACACTAACTAAACCTATTAACCCTTAAACTGTATTCCAAAACATTGCCGACACTAACTAAAGCTATTAACCCTTAAAATGCCATTCACAAACATCGCCAATACTAAATAAACCTATTAACCCCTAAACCGCCAGCCCCCAGATCGCAACAACCTAAATAAAACTATATTAACCCCTAAACCAAACACCCCCTAACCCTAACCTTAAACCTAAAACTAACACCCCCTAACTTTAACATACTTAAACTATAGCTAAATTAAAGTTAAAATTATTAATTAAATAATACATATTTAAATCTAAATACAAAGTAACTTACCTGTGCAATAAAACCTAAGCTAGCTACAATATAACTAATAGTTATATTGTAGCTAGCTTAGGTTTTATTTGTATTTCACAGGTAAGTTTGTATTTATTTTAACTAGGTAGACTAGTTAGTAAATACAAACTTACCTGTGAAATAAAATCTAAGCTACCTTACACTAAAACCTAAAATTAAAAAAAAAAAAAAAAACTACCAATAAAAAAAAAAAAAAGGCTAGATTTCGAGTTTTGCTGTATGGGTGATAAAGCTCTTTTTCTTTTTCACTACTGCTGGCATTACGAGTCTTGCAGGTCTAGCTGCACTGCACACTTTTTTGGCCGTAACGCAGCGTAATTACCGCAGCTTTCAAAAAGTCCTTTTTCAATGGGACTTCCACAGCGCTGGTATTACAGGTCTGCCTGGGAGGCCAAAAAGTGAGCGGTACACCCTATACCGTCAAGATCCATACCGTAAACTGAAAGTCAGTAGTTTTAAAGGTGTAGCATAAAACTCATAACTAAAGTGCTAAAAAATACACTAACACCAATTAACTACCTATTAACTTCAAAACCGAGGCCCTCCCACATCGAAAACACTAAAATAAAAATATTAACCCCTAATCTGCCGCTCTGGACATCGCCGCCACTATAATAAACATATTAACCCCTAAACTGCCACACCCACGCCTCGCAAACACTAGTTAAATATTATTAACCCCTAATCTGCTCTCCCTAACATCACTGTAACCTACATTACAGTTATTAACCCCTAATCTGCTGCCCCCAACGTTGCCACCACTATACTAAAGTTATTAACCCCTAAACCAAATCCTAAGTCTAACCCTAACACCCACTAACTTTAATATAATTAAAATAAATCTAAATAAAAATTCCTATCATTAACTACATAATTTGTATTTAAAACTAAATACTTACCTGTAAAATAAACCCTAAGCTAGCTACAATATAACTCATAGTTACATTGTAGCTATCTTAGGTTTTATTTTTATTTTACAGGCAAGTTTGTATTTATTTTAACTAGGTAGAATAGTTACTAAATAGTTATTAACTATTTACTAACTACCTAGCTAAAATAAATACAAAGTTACCTGTAAAATAAAACCTAACCTGTCTTACACTAACACCTAACTTTACACTACAATTAAATTAATTAAATTAATTAAATACTAAATTAAAAAAAAACACTAAATTACACAAAATAAAAAATAAATTATCAGATATTTAAACTAATTACACCTAATCTAATAGCCCTATCAAAATAAAAAGCCCCCCCCCCCAATAAAAAACCCTAGCCTAAACTAAACTGCCAATAGCCCTTAAAAGGGCCTTTTGCAGGCATTGCCCCAAAGAAATCAGCTCTTTTACCTGTAAAAAAAAATACAAACAACCCCCCAACAGTAAAACCCACCACCCACTCAACCAACCGCCCAAATTAAATCCTAACTAAAAAAACCTAAGTTCCCGATTGCCCTGAAAAGGGCATTTGTATGGGCATTGCCCTTAAAAGGGCATTTAGCTCTTTTTCAAGTGCCCAAACCCTAATCTAAAAATAAAACCCACTCAATAAACCCTTAAAAACACTAACCCCCGAAGATCCACTTATAGTTTTGAAGACCAGACATCCATCCTCAATGAAGCCGCGAGAAGTCTTCATCCAAGCGGCAAGAAGTCCTCAACGAAGCCGGGAGAAGTCTTCATCCAAGCCGGCAGAAGTGGTCCTCCAGACGGGCAGAAGTCTTCATCCAGACGGCATCTTCTATCTTCATCCATCTGGCGCTGAGCGGCTCCACCTTCAAGACATCCGGCGCCGAGCATCCTCTTCTTACGACGACTCTTCCAGAATGAAGGTTCCTTTAAATGACGTCATCCAAGATGGCATCCCTTGAATTCCGATTGGCTGATAGAATTCTATTAGCCAATCGGAATTAAAGGTGAAAAAATCCTATTGGCTGATGCAATCAGCCAATAGGATTGAGCTTCAATCCTATTGGCTGATCCAATCAGCCAATAGGATTGAACTCACATTCTATTGGCTGTTTTCTTTGGGTCAGTGCCCTGCAAAAGGCCCTTTTAAGGGCTATTGGTAGTTTAGTTTAGGCTAGGGTTTTTTTGTTTTTTTTTGGGGGGCTTTTTTTATTTTGATAGGGCTATTAGATTAGGTGTAATTAGTTTAAATATCTGATCATTTCTTTTTTATTTTGTGTAATTTAGTGTTTGTTTGTTTTTGTAATTTAGTCAATTGTATTTAATTTATATAATTTATTTAATTGCAGTGTAAGGTTAGGTGTTAGTGTAAGACAGGTTAGGTTTTATTTTACAGGTAAATTTGTATTTATTTTAGCTAGCTAGTTAGTAAATAGTTAATAACTATTTAGTAACTATTCTACCTAGTTAAAATAAATACAAACTTGCCTGTAAAATAAAAATAAACTCTAAGCTAGATACAATGTAACTATTAGTTATATTGTAGCAAGCTTAGGATTTATTTTACAGGTAAGTATTTAGTTTTAAATAGGAATTATTTAGGTAATGATAGTAGGTTTTATTTAGATTTATTTTAATTATATTTAAGTTAGGGGATGTTAGGGTTAGGGTTAGACTTAGGTTTAGGGGTTAATAAATTTAGTTTAATGGCGGCGACATTGGGGGCAGCAGATTAGGGGTTAATAAATGTAGGTAGGTGGTGGCGATGTTAGGGGCAGCAGATTAGGGGTTAATAATATTTAACTAGTGTTTGTTATGCTGGAGTGCGGCAGTTTATGGGGTTAATATGTTTATTATAGTGGTGGCGATGTCCGGATCGGCAGATTAGGGGTTAATAAGTATAATGTAGGTGTCGGGCAGAAGATTAGGGGTTAATAAGTGTAAAATTAGGGGTGTTTAGACTCGGGGTTCATGTTAGGGTGTTAGGGGTAAACATAAATTTTGTTTCCACATAGGAATCAATGGGGCTGTGTTACTGAGCTTTACGCTGCTTTTTTGCAGGTGTTAGACTTTTTTCAGCCGGCTCTCCCCATTGATGTCTATGGGAAAATCGTGCACGAGCACGTAAAACGAGCTCACCGCAGCTTTCAGCAGCGCAGGTATTGGAATGCGGTATGGAGCTCAATTTTGCTTTACGCTGCAATATTGCCTGCTAACGCCGGGTTTTTGTAAACCTGTAATACCAGCGCTGTATGGAAGTTAGCGGTGCAATAGCTTACAAGTTATTACCGAGCAGCTCTTACCGCAAATCTCGTAATCTAGGCGAAACGAAATTATCCAAAAAAATAAAAATTATTCCTATTCTGATACCCTTTAAAAAAAAACACCCCAAAATAAAAAAGCCTAATCTAAAATAAACTACCAATGACCTTTAAAAGGGCCTTTTGGGGGACCTTAAAAGGGTCTTTTTTAGGGCATTGCCCTAAGTTGAACAGGTCTTTTGCTACAAAAACAAAAAAACACCCCCTAACAGTATACAAACCCCTAGCCCCTAAACTACCAAGGGCCCTTAAAAGGGCCTTTTAGGAGGGCCTTAAAAGAGTCTTTTGTAAGGCATTGTCCTAAGTTAAACAGCTCTTTTGCTACAAAAAAAAAATAAAACCCTAAAAAAATAAATACACAAAATAACAAACAAATTATCAAAAAAAATATTCCTATTCTAATACCCATTAAAAAAAAACACCCTAAAATAAAAAAAAATAATCTAGAATAAACTAATGTCCCTTAAAAGGGCCTTTTGTAGGACATTGCCCTAAAGAAATCAGATCTTTTTGTGAAACAAAAATACAAATACCCACTAACATTACAAAACCAACCCCCCCAAACCTACAAAATAAAAAAAAATATCGAAAAAACCTAAGCTACCCATTGCCCTGAAAAGGGCATTTGTATGGGCATTGCCCTTAAAAGGTCATTTAGCTCTTTTACTGCCCAAACCCTAATCTAAAAAAAAAACACCAAAAAAAACCTTAAAAAAACTAACACTAACCCCAAGATGATCCACTTACAGTTTTTGAAGTCACGCTTGAACGATCTTCATCCCGGTGGAGAAGTCCTCATCCATGCCGTGAGAAGTCTTCATGCAGGCGGCCTCTGCAATCTTCATCCAGGCGGCATCTTCTATCTCAATCCCAGTGGCGCTGAGCGGGTCCATCCTGAAGACATCTGGCGCGGAGCATCCTTTTTCATACGGTCGCCGTCGTATTCTAAATCTTCAATGCAAGGTCTGCGATCCAAGATGGCGTCCCTTGCATTCCTATTGGCTGAAAAATTTGAATCAGCCAATAGGAATTAGAGCTGCTAAAATCTTATTGGCTGTTCAAATCAGCCAATAGGATTTAAGCAGCTCTAATTCCTATTGGCTGATTCAAATTTTTCAGCCAATAGGAATGCAAGGGACGCCATCTTGAATCGCGTACCTTGCATTGAAGATTCAGTGTACGGCGGCGACCATATGAAGAGGATGCTCAGTGCTGGATGCCTTCAGGATGGACCCGCTCCACGCCAGTGGGATCAAGATAGAAGATGCCGTCTGGATGAAGATTGAAGAGGCCGTCTGAATGACGACTTCTCCCCGCTTGGAAGAGGACTTCGCCGCCGGGATGAAGATTGAAGAGGCCGCCCTTGATGAAGACTTCTCGCTGACTGGATGAGGACTTCTCCACCAGGATGAAGATCGTTCAAGCGGGACTTTTAAAAACAGTTGGGTGGGTTTTATTTTTTTATTAAGGTTTGGGCAGTAAAAGAGCTAAATGCCCTTTTAAGGGCAATGCCCTTACACATGCCCTTTTCAGGACAATGGGTAGCTTAGGTTTTTTAGATTTTTTTTGGGTATTTGTATTTTTAAGGGCCATTGGTAGTTTATTCTAGATTAGGTTTTTTATTTTGGGGTGTTTTTTTTTTAAATGGGTATCAGAATAGAAATATTTTTTATTATTTTTGATCATTTGTTTGATATTTTGTGCAAATTTTTTTTAGGGGGTGTTTGTTTTTTGTAGCAAAAGATGCCCTTGGTAGTTTGGGGGTGGGGGTTTGTATACTGTTAGGGGGTGTTTGTTTTTTGTAGCAAAAGAGCTGTTTAACTTAGGGCAATGTCCTACAAAAGGCCCTTTTAATGGCCCTTGGTAATTTGGGAGGGTGGGGGTTTGTATACTGTTAGGGGTGTTTGTTTTTTGTAGCAAAAGAGCTGTTTAACTTAGGGCAATGCTCTACAAAAGGCCCTTTTAAGGGCCCCCAAAAAACCCTTTTTAAGGGCCCTTTGTAGTTGATTTTAGATTAGGCTTTTTATTTTGGGGGTGTTTTTTTAAAGGGTATTAGAATAGGAATAATTTTTATTTCTTAGGATAATGTCACTGTTTTTTTTTTGTAATGGTAGATTTTTTTATTTTTTGCAATGGTTGGTTTTTTATTTTTTGTAATTTTAGGTTTTAGTGTAAGGTAACTTAGGTTTTATTTAACAGGTAAGTTTGTATTTATTTTAACTAGGTCGTTAGTAAATAGTTAATAACTATTTACTAACTAGTCTACCTAGTTAAAATAAATACAAACTTACCTGTGAAATAAAAATAAAACCTAAGCTAGCTGCAATATAACTATTAGTTATATTGTAGCTAGCTTAGGTTTTATTGCACAGGTAAGTTACTTTGTATTTAGATTTAAATAGGAATTATTTAGTTAATAATTGTAACTTTTATTTAGCTATATTTTAATTATGTTAAAGTTAGGGGGTGTTAGGTTTAGGGTTAGGGTGTGTTAGGTTTAGGTTAATATAGTTTAATTTAGGTTGTTGCGATCTGGGGGCCGGCGGTTTAGGGGTTAATAGGTTTAGTTAGTGTTGGCGATGTGGGGGGGGTTGCGGTTTAGGGGTTAATAGGTTTAGTTCATGTTGGCGATGTGGGGGGTGCGGTTTAGGGGTTAATAGGTTTAGTTAGTGTTGGCGATGTGGGGGGGTTTAGGGGTTTATAGGTTTAGTTTGTGTCAGCTATGTGGGGGTGTGCGGTTTAGGGGTTAAAAGGTTTAGTTTGTGTTAGCGATGTGGGGGTGTGTGGTTTAAAGGTTAATAGGTTTAGTTTGTATCGACAATGTGGGGGGGTGCGGCTTAGGGTTAATAGGTTTAGTTTGTGTTGGCGATGTGGGGGGGTTTAGGGGTTAATAGGTTTAGTTTGTGTCGGCGATGTGGGGGGGTTGCTGTTTAGGGGTTAATAGGTTTAGATAGTGTTAGTGATGTGGGGGGCAGCGATTTAGGGGTTAATAAGTTTAGTTAGTGTCAGCGATGTGGGGGGTGCAGTTTAAAGGTTAATAGGTTTAGTTCATGTCAGCGATGTGGGGTGGTGTGGTTTAGAGTTTAATAGGTTTAGTTCATGTCAACGATGTTTCAGAGGGGCGGTTTAGGGGTTGACAGGTTTAGTTAGTGTTGGCGATGTGGGGGGGGGGTGCAGTTTAGAGGTCAATAGGTTTAGATAGTGTTAGTTATATATGGGGGTGTCGATTTAAGGGTTAATAGCTTTATTTAGTTGAGGCATGGGTGGCGGCGGCGGTTTAACATAATTTTGTTTCAGCAATCGCCGGCAACGATTCGGTCCGTAATAAAGATTCGGTCCAACATTAATAATAATTCAGAAACAGTTTCAGATGCATCCAAATTTCAAAATTCGGAACGTCATGAATAAATTCCGAAACCGAATTACCGTCACATATTGAATCATTACAAAGGTATCGAACCAAAAAATTTTTATGGCCCGAAACAAAACAAATCTAACAAAACTAGTTTTCTAGTACTTTTCTATTTACATCTCATTTGCAGCTGTGGACTTTTAGTGGTCAAAACAATTTTGGATTGTAATCACTCAACTGGAATCAACCCCAAATTATTTGAAAATTACACCTTACCTTATGAGTGTTTTCAAATATGATATGTGAGCAGTGAAGCCAATGAGAAGTTTTTGTATGTTCACTTAGACAGGGAGACCCATCACATGCTAAAATGAAAAGTGCATCTGAATCAGGTTTGTGAATGCGATTCAGTTTGTTTTGGATTGTGATAGGTCTCCATATCAATTGTGCATACACAATCTCTTAGTTATTGTCATTTACCTCTATAGCAGAGGTTCTGAAGGGTAGCACAACTGTCTTTAATAATGCAAGCAGTATGGACTGCCATTAGATGTACCACCTGTGGCCCCCAGTGTCATATATGAAACAAATAGCTTGATTGATGTATAGCTAAGGCTGCTTATAGTATATTGCAGATGTATTTTTTTTTTTTTAATTATGATCTGCTATATCGTTACACTACCTAAATCAACATGAAATTCTGGAATTAGCTTATTTTTATTTAATTTGAATGATACTTCATCAACACTCATACAAATTCTTCATAGAGTACAATTCACTGCTATATGACTGTGTTCCAATTCAGTATATATCTCTGAGGTTATAGAGTGCAAGCGTATTGTTGTAGACTAATAGAATATATAGTGTATACTTTATGTAGCTTCTGTGCATTCACACTCTGCCCAAAGTGGTGCTAGATATAAGTATTGCCAATGTATATAACGATATTGTGCAAACAACAGAGCAAGTGTAATTAATTCACACAGAACATTTGTATAGCGGTTTCTTCAAATCTTAAGTGATCAAATCTGATAACGATACCTTAGTCACACATAGATTCATCAATGTATCCCCAAACCGGACTGTACCTTGTAGCTTCAGACACTAATGCCCATCTGGTCCTACTTTCTGCAGGGAGGGGAGACATGCCGCTAAGCCTCTATTACTCCGTATGCAGATCCAAGACACCGTACACACCTGCATTAAGTTAATTGATTAGACAATTAGAAAAATTGGCAAATCCTTTCTTCTCATCGTTTTCCCATACGCTGGGATGAAGTGCTGTTTTTAGCAGGAAACGCGTCGGAGAGCATCTCCTGTGTGCTAGGGTGTAAACACTTGTTGTGTGTGCTTGGATATTATTTTTTAACTGGACCGAATAAAGTTTTTGTATTTTTACTAATACTCCTCAGTGCAGCCTCTGATCTTTTCGGATTTATTGGATTGGGTTTATTTAAATTGAGCAAATTGGTATAACACATTAATTAGAAAAAGCATACCAGTATAAACTGTATATAAAATATTAATCATTAAAAAAAACTAACAGGTAGGTAAAAAATGGATAAAAAAAGACTCATGATATATTTAATCAGATAAACACATATGTGGGTTAACACATTATTAAGCTATACATTTATCGGTT
Organism: Bombina bombina; assembly: GCF_027579735.1. Lineage (NCBI taxonomy): Eukaryota > Metazoa > Chordata > Amphibia > Anura > Bombinatoridae > Bombina > Bombina bombina. The sequence goes on along the minus strand of NC_069501.1, from coordinate 340,985,828 downwards.
TAAATTGTAATGTGCATGATGAAAAAGAAACATAAGAGTTAAAATGCAACCACATTTTGATATTGTAAAATAATGTTCTTAATCAAGAAACTAGGTTTATGACCCAGTATATCAATCTTGATTGCTTGCTAGTATTCATGTAAATTACCACTTTGATGAATCACATATGTACTCATCTGCTATCACCAACACATTCATAAATTTATAAAATGGATACTAAAAGAGAAATAATGATAAAATATGCAGCTAATGTATTAAATGTTCAATTATATTTTGCACATGTGTTTGGTGATCAAATATTAGAATAGTAACCTAATATAGCATATTTGCTTATTTTCTTCCTCAAAGGATTAATGCTCTTATTTTTTCCCTTGATGTACAGCTGATTGTATGAATTAAATTATAAAGATATGAATAAAATGATTTCTGAAGATTTTAGCTGTTACACAATATTCTTAAGCTATATCAGGAAAACACTACATATAAGCTGTTTTGCATAATAAGCAATGTTCTTTAGGAAAAGGACAATGATACCCAACCGCATTTTTTAATTTGATTGAAGCTAATAATCAAAGCTTTTGTCCTTATGTCTCCTTGAAATAGTTTTGCTTTAGAACTCCCTCATGCTACCAGTTTGTTGTTTATGTTTAGCAATTATGTTGTCTTCGAGAATATGTTTCTCTTCATATACATGAATATATATTCCACAAAAAACCTCTAGTGTTTATGTAACCTTATGGACGTTGTTCATTAAAATGTAAAGCAATCATATATAATATTAGGGTATATATTAAGGAAACTTACATTAGAGGTTTTCCAATAGTATTTTAATTCTTATAAATATTTGCATATGCTTGTATATTTGACTAAGTAAATCTGAACTGACTTTAGATACAGAACACTTGTGGTTTATGAGTCCGAAAACCCCAATTGTGTTAGGCCATAATATAGCCATTAATTTGCAGACCATGGGCTCCATGTACTAAAGCATCAATTTTTTCGCCGACAACGTGTCTTCTCGACTCGCTTGAAATCGCAGCTAGCGAGATATTGCCCACCCGCCATATGTACTAAAAACTATCAAAAAAAAAGGCGCGTCTAATCCGCATCGAGCACTGGCGAATGATTCATACATATGACGCCTCACTATTTGCGAATGTACTATTAATCGCTTACAACCTGTCAGTCATGTTTGTCCCACGTGATTGCAAGGTGTCAGAAACGTCAGCTTTGTCGCGGGAACATATTGCAGCACTATATAAACTCGATTTTATAAAGTTTTTCAGACTGCATATTTCAAGAACTTGAAGCTTTACTGACTGTTATTCTTATCGATAAATTAAGTATGGCTACTTCTCGATCTGATTCACAGTCCAAATCAAAGAATCCCCACTTTTCACATCAGCAGAACCTGGTTCTTGTCGATATGGTGCTAGACTCGTATGACTATTTATTTGGTTGTCGTGCGAAGCAAACTTCTAGTATCCGTAAAAAAAGTATATGGACCCGGATAAGTGATGCTGTCAGTGCTCAGGGACCTGGGAAAAAAGGACGTTGACCAAATCAAAAAACGGTACAACGACATCAAACGATTTGCAAAAGCCAAATTGGCAAAAGAAAAAAATTCAACTCGTGCTACCGGAGGTGGAACAGCTTATGTCGCTGATCTTAATGATTACGAGCAGAGACTGGTGCAGCGTCTAGGCCCAGAAGTAATCGTCGGAATCACAGATGATTGTGATAGCGACCTAAGAGGTAAAACATTTATCGAATTACTATTATTTAAATTGAATGATGATCATATTGTAATTATCCATTAGAGTTGGTTTATCCAAATATCTATCTTGTAAAGATATTTTGTCAAATCAATTTTTTGGTGCGTCAATTTTGATTACGTTAAATCAATGCCGATTACTGCTAGATTTTTGTATAGCTTAACCAATAACATATGTAATGTAATATTCATGATCACAGATGATTGTGATAGCGACCGAAGATGTAAAACATTAATATAATTACTATTATTTAAATTGACTGATGATCATATTGTAATTTTCCAGTGGAGTCGGTTTATAAAAATATTTAACATTTAATTATATTTTGGAAAATTAATATTTATTGGCGCCAATTTTGATTATGCAGAATATAGTCCTATTACTGCTTTATTTTTGTATCGCTTTAAAAATAACAATTCTTATTTAATTTACTTCATTCTCTTGATATCCATTGATGAAAAGCATATTTAGAACTGCTTACTAGCTAATTGAAAATAGACGCCTTTAATGGAAGTATATTTCGATGTATTTTAAAATCTTACTTTCTTTCTGACTGATGAACAAATCTTTTGTGGTTTAATGTCCCTATTCATCAAATCAAAAGCTGCGCCAAACAATGTTATTGCTATGTGAGCTCTGTATTCAACGAACGTTTGCAAATACAGTGCTATTTTTTTGTATACCAATTTTAGTTTTAATAATATATTTTTTAAAATGATAATAAAATGCATATACACCTGCATAGTATAAACCTAAAAAATCACAAAAACAAACGCTACAGTATACATTAGACAAGCATGTATACAGACAAAAACATATACACTCATACATGCAGATACACACACACTAATATTATACACTTACACATGCAGATACACACTCACAACATTAGTGTATACTTATTTCATGCATATACACACACACACTATACATGCCGATTTTCTCAATAAATGAAGATACACTGTTATACATGCAGATGCTCACAATTATTAGCTTAAAATTATACATGTAGAAACACTGACTTCTAAAAGACACTTATAAATGAATATACACACCCACTTTTTCTGTGGGTCGTACATAGATAACAATATTATCAAGATATTGTTTTTACAGCGGATTAATGAGTGTTTAAAAGCTATTATTTTAAAAATCTTGAATAGTTGGTTTCACATAAAACAATAGTCCTGTGTTTATGTAATCTTTTATTCTTTTCATTATTCTTTCATTCTATTCATTCTATTCATTCTATTCATTCATTCAACTATTTTATTATGTATCAACAAGCTGTTATAAGTAGTCTTTGAACTTGTCATTTAATTAGCAAATGAGCAGACGACCCTTTTTCGTTTACAGTTAATTGTTAACAAGGTAATTAAATGACAAGTTCAAATAACACTTATAACAGCTTGTTGATACATAATACAATGAATGAATAGAATTAATGAATAGAATGAATAGAATAGAATGAATAATGAATAGAATGAAAGATTACATAAACACAGGACTATTGTTTTATGTCAAACAAAGTACTCAACATTTTTTAAATAATAGCAACAAGCTTTACAAAACCATTTCATTACAAACAACCTTGAGTGTCTACAAAAATTTTTAATGTCCTTGAATCAAATTTGAATTAATGTTTGTTTAATATTAAACATTGGTTAGTCTGTAGATATTTACTTTTTTAATTTTTACATTCAAATTGTTCAACCTGGATACTATTGTGTGTGCTACACTGTCCCTTTCAATAACCACTATTTAAAATTTAAAATATCAGTTGTTTATTAATCTTCTATGGATATAAACATGAATAACGATTAATTTTATTTATCTCTTAACAGCTCGACCACAATCCGTGACAGCTAGGGGTGGTGATGACACTGCTTCAGCCATTCCATCAACCTCCTCTGGGACGTCGATGACAAGTGGTGGTGTCCTTACTGGACAATCGATACGAAGCACATCATCTGCTAGCCATACCTTTTAATCAGCTGATACACTTCCAGATATCAGGACCAGCACCCCTGAAACAAGTGTTGGTAGAGATACAGGTAAACAATATATTTTCATTTTTTCCATTCTCCACTGGTCATACTGGTAAAAGCTAACCGAAATTCGCTTTGTCTCAAAAAATCTAATTACTTGAATTCCATTTTTTTTTTTTCTTTTAAAAGCGTGGTAGTGTTTGCTCACTTAGGCCATATAGATAACATTGATATAATTTTTTATTTTTTTATTTTGTATTTTTCAATAAAGAAATTTTATCTTAATATATATATATTTTTTTTTTTTATCATAGCTGACCTTGGACATCTTTTTCGGACCATGACGGGAAGTTCTCCACGGATGTTTGATGGTGAGAATCTGTACTATTAATACATTACTTTTTTTTTTTTCTTATATATAAATATCAAGATAGCAACATCTTCAAATATATTTCAATTGTTTGAGATATAAAGATATATATTTATATAAATTAATATATATATATATATATATATATATATCGCTATCTATATATATATATATATATATATATATATATATATATATATATATATATATATATATATATATGTATATATATATATATATATATATATATATATATACACATTTATATATATAGATAGATATATTTACAATTTTAGATCATAAAAAGACATCAATCACTCGTCTTTTGAAATTAAAATGAGCATTTAATAATACAAAAGCTTCATTTAATTTTCTAAACAAAAAAAACATGAAAGATTATTTAATTTTGTGTTATGAACAGCTGAATTTTAGTTACAAATGACCAGTGAGTGCTGCCTTTTTTTCCATAGTACATCCTGACAGCTGCTACTAAATATTTATTTTGTTGTTTATTTTTTATGAACAAAAATCGTTTAAAAAGAAATTTAAAATATTGTTTATTTATATATATATATATATATATATATATATATATATATATTTATATATATACATATATATATATATTTTTTTAATATATATATATTTATATATATATACATTATATTTATATATATATTAATATCTTAATATATTCATATATATTTATTTTTTGCTTTTTAATTATCACAGATACAGAAGAGTCATCGAGGGAGGTAATCTTAAACCTGGTTGCTGAACAACTAGAAAGACCAGAGGAGGAGGAACTTCAATCCAGGGATCATGGAAGTGAGACCCCAGAATTTTTGGATAATATCATGGATGCACAACCAATGTAGATCCATTAACCTGTCCCTGATGAATCCAAAGTACAAGAACCAACAATTCAAGGAAATGTACAGCCAGCAGAACCACAATCTAATGAAAGACCAGTGGTACCTGGCAACAATGAAATTGAAGAAGTGGATGATGTCTGTCTCAATGAAATGATCTCTCTTGCTAGACAATATAGGGTGGATCATAGAAAGTTACAGAATGCTATAATCGCACACCTGGACCGAAGTGCATCATTAGCAGAAAGACAATTGCAATTAGACAGAAAGAGGTTTGATTGGCAGAGGCGAATGGACGAGGAGCACAACGAACAGATAAACCGTTCATTACGCCTCGCAGAACAAACAATGAATTCTCTCCTGTCCATTATTCGAGAAAGACAGGGTCCTTCTGAACCCAATAGGCCAGGACAGTAGTGATAGACATCTTTATTAATGTTATTAATACCTTAAGTTTACACTGTTTTTGATGTTGCACTTTTTAATTTAGTTTATATTTTTGTTCAAAATATATTTCTATTTTCGAGTTCCACTAATATTTTTACAAATAATTTTTGGTGTTTTATTAAAATTTAAATAAAAAAAATGAATCCAATTATTTTTTCATTGAAAATTTTTATTTTATTGCTTACAATATTTTTTTTTTATATGAAATGGTAAAAAAACAAAATTTCGATTTTTATACCAAAAAATCATCATCCCTTATTTTTTTGATGTTTCAAAATGTGTCAATTTTTTTTCAAAACAAAATATAGAAAGTGCTTTAAAATATTTATTTACAAAAAAACTAAATGCCATATTTCTTGTGCAAAAAATCAACTTGCTCCATCAACATTCCCATTGTAGACCTAATTTTTGCCAATTTAATTTTGAAGTAATCATCCAAAAAAGTTTGTGTGCTTTCATCGATTTTTTCTTCAAAAACTTCTATACCTTAAAATAAATAAAAATAAATGTAATTTACATATTAATCACATAACAAAATAGAAATAATATATTGATATCTGTATATACCTTCATTTTCTTTGGGAGGTATGATATCCATATCATTTTCTGTCTGCACAATTTTTTCCTCTAATGTGTAAACATCGCTTGAACCAGAGGCTAGAGTAAAATAAATAAATAAAATTTTAACTTTTTAATTTATTGTTTTTACAATTATTCGATTTTTGCCAAAGGTAACTAAATAAAATACCTTTGTCTATCAGATTTTTTTTAGGAAGAACCATGTTTTGTCCAATATTATTACTTGTTGGGTATACCATGCCATCCAATTTTATTTCCACTTGTACCGCTTTGTCCAAAGATTGACCTTTTTATAAATGTATAAAAAATGAAATTTAATATTACATTATTTTTTCAATATTTCACTTCCCTAAAAAACAAAGATTCTAATACCTCTTCCAAGATTAGTATCATCATCTTTTGGGCATGGCTCATCGACCTCAAGATCAAAATAATAATTATGTTCTTTTTCAACGGATGGAATTTCTTCATATGAACATCCAGGGATATCTAAATGTGCATTAGATTATTAAACATAATTTTTTTTTTAATTATTAGTTATTTTATTTACAATTTCTAAAACCTTGTTAACCTTGTTCTATCGTTATGTACCTTTTTGAGTGTTGACAGACATTTTTTTCACTGCTCTGTTATTTTTGGGAGTCATTGGTATGTCCATAAGTGTCAAAGGAAGGGGTGGTGAAGTGATCCCACTATTTGGAGTTTCAATCCTTATTTCTCGTAAATAACGTGGAATTTTTTGAGTTTTTGATTTTGATTTTTTCATATCTGTTTGTAAAAATTGACTTTATTTTTATAGTTGTAATGATTAATAGATGTTAATTTTCATTTCATATATGCAAGTTGAAGGTATACTAAAAACAAACATTTTCTTGATTAATAATACTAAAAATATATGATTAAATCGATTATCGAATGCTATTATCAATGTAAAATTGGATATTGAGATATATTGATGTCATTATTATTAATTTAATGCTTATTAGACAGTCCATTCTAGTTTAATCAACAAATATATAGCTTACTTAAAGGTGAATACCTTTAGAAAAAAAATAAGATACTATAAACAAGGTGCTAAAAATTAAATAACAGTCTATTAAAGCTAAAGGAACAATGAACATAATTTTTGTCTTTCAATGTTCAGATAGAAAAGTTTTATCGGAATACTGAAAGTCAAATGTGTTGTCCCTTGTTCCTACTATTATTGAAAATAAATCAATGGTGAAAGGTAAAAGATGACGCAGTTATTGGACTTACTATCAATAACGCTTACAATTGAAACTTACTATCAGTAACGCTAAACATTTATACTTACAGTTTCTTATTAGTCGTTTAATTGAATTGTAATACTTAGTTTCCCTACGCCTCAAATCGCTGTACTTTCTTAGGCATTGACGTCTTGTCCTTTTTATCTTTGATACTCTATACATCCTTCTTATCATTTCGTATATAATATGATCACGACTGTCCTGCTTTACCAATCTAACTCCTCCCATACGATGAGGAAAATATCGTTCCATTGCATATACCAGAATGACTATTTCTCCAGCTGTGATAGGCTCCGTTAGCGACATGTTAGTATCTGACGTCACAACTATACTTGTCAATCAAATTGACGCATGACTATTTTTACAATGTAGCATTATTTTTTGTTGAATCTTTATTTTTCTAATAAAATGTAACATGAATAATATTGTTGATCCGACTAAGCATTAATAACAAGAATTGTATTAAATTTTTGTTGGAACGATAAATTTTGCATGAGGAATGAACAATGACGATATAAATATATCGTCATGGATAATTGGTTTTTTAGTACATCACTATATCCTAGGTTATTGACCACAGATAACACTACTAATATATATATTCTCAAATTTTGTGATTCATTTATATTTGATACAATTACTATGTAACAAAATCACTGGTTAAATGTAGAATAGTAAGTCTAATATGTAACCTTTTGAATAGATAAATGTTGTACTTTTTTAGTTATGTAAATATATTAGTTGTATTATGATAGAAATAGTTATAATTCTTATTATTGTTGCCTTTTGAACTTAAAATAAATTTTTATATTATTTTCATGAAAAAAAATTCTGTTTCATGTATTTTTTGGGTGTGACCAATGCAAATAAGGTTTGTTTAGAAAAAGGGCTAAAAAGAAATAACAATATGATGATGTTGCACACAAATTTTATTTGAACAAAAAATAACACATAACTGCAGAACACAATTTACATACAAGAGGAAAAAATTTGTCGAGAAAGATCAATCATCAAAATATTGGTTAGAAACCATATCCCTTGTGGCCATGCCACGTCTATTTGTGTTTTCGCTGAAAATTTCTTCTGGAAAGTCATTAAAAGGCATGGCAATATCGTCAACAATGGGGCATCCTCTTTTGGTGGCAATATTATGCAAGACACAGCAAACTAATATGATTCTTGCTACTTTTTCAGTAGAATACTGCATTGCACCGCCAGATCTGTCCAGACATCGGAACCTCATTTTCAACAATCCATAAGTCCTTTCAATGACACGTCTTGTGCTCTTGTGTGCTTCATTAAAACGAATATGTTTCCTGAGTTGGGGGTTATTATAGGGTGTCAGAAGCCATTCATAACAAGGGTAACCGGCATCCCCTGTAATTAAAAAAAAAATATTGATGTAAGTCATTCCAAAAAGACAAAATAATTTTTATTAGTTATTGAGGCTAGCGTCAAATTAGTATAAATTTATAGTAACAAATTAAAAATTTAATTATATTATGTGTTTTTAAAATTGATTTATATATCCTTTGTTGAAAAAATAGCAATGCACATGTGTGAGCCAATCACACAAGGCCTCTAGGTGCAGCAACCAATTGGCAGCTATTGAGCATACATCTAGATATGATTTTCAGCAAGTGATATAAAAAGAATAAAAAGTCAATTAGAAAGTCGTTTAAAATTACATGCTCTTTATAAATCCTTAAAAAAAAATTTTGGAGTTCAATTTAAGCTTACCTAATAACCATCCCTCTGGCATTTCTCCATTCTCGAATTTTTGGTACAGTCCAGTCTGCCGCAGGATATAAGCGTCATGGCAGGAGCCAGGGTAATTTAATCTCACGATTATTATTCTCATTTTGGGGTCACAAACCATCTGTACATTCAAGGAATGGCAGGACTTTCAGTTGCGGTAAATCTCCTCCCGTAACCGTGGCGGTCGAACTGCAATATGGGTACAGTCTATTGCACCAAGAACATTTGGCATTCCAGCCACACTGTAGAATTGCGACTTTATCGATTGCCACTCTTCTGTGGTAGATGGTAGACAAACATATTCGGGGAATATATGCATGAGTGCATCGATAACTTTGGAAAGATGACGAGAAAAGGCAGACTGACTGAAACCAATGATGACGCTGGACACTGCCTGAAATGATCCAGTGGCAAAAAAGTGCAAGGCAGCAAGAAACTTGAGTATTCAGGGAATGGCCCTTGAACGAGCCGTCACAGGCTCTAGAAAATGTGCTATTTGAGCATATAAAGTCAATATTGAATGTCGATCCAGACGGAACCTTTGAATAACCTCTCGATCGGAAAGGGCATCTAAAGGAACCCGAGGAAGGAATACCCGCTGTACTCGTAATCGCCTTCTTCGAACCGGATTTGGGGCATCAGGTTGACAAATTTGCCTTCTACCCCTCATTTGCATCAGACAAATAATATAAAGTTGAAGAAGTGTCTCCATAATGGCTAACAGGATCAAAAGTGAGTAACCATTCAATTGTACACCTCTTTTAAATCAGTTGTAGGCGTTGATCTGATAGACCCTATTGTTTATTATGGTGCTCGCCACCTATTAGCTGGCGAGGGATTTTTAACGAGGTAGGTACAGATAAATTCACGAGCGTATAAATAGATAGTTTAGTAATTACTGTTTTGTGCGAGATTTATGTCGAGCGAGTATTTTCTAGCTACAAAAAAGACGAGAATTCAAGATTTGCGGACAAGTTCGCTCGACGTTTGTTAATATAAGGTTTTCAATGGATTCGTGGCATAGTACATACGGTTATTGATCCGCACGCAGAAATTTAGACGGAAATTGTCACGAAGACCTCGCAGACAGCTTAGTACATGGAGCCCCATGTTTTACTTGTCCCTTTTTGTACCCACAACAGAGAGATAAATGAGGATAAAGGGGATTTTAAATGAAAATACAGACTAGATACAAGTAATATATGACCCTCCCAACAGCATCACACTCAATATATTGTGTTGTGTCTAAATTTGATAGCATTCTTCATTAATCTTCATAACAGTTGTATAATCTGTTGCTTTTTATGGTGCCCTTTCTATCAGACATTTTGAGGGATTTTTTTTGTGTAAGGTGTATAAATACATTTCAATGCTTTTCTAATGTTTCTTTTTTCAATGTTGTTAACATTGGACATATTATTGATACATTATAATTATTTAAAATTATTTTTATTTAACGTTCAAACAAGGGCATGTGCAAATAAGTTATCAAAAGATAAAGAGTAGGAAATAAATACAATCCTTTCAAAATAGATACTCCTTTGACAAACATAAAATCATGAAGAAAAAGAATGTGGATAAACAGGTAAATACCTAGCCAGAGCCCTTAAAAAACATCAACTTAAGTCCTATATACATTCGATCTCAACAAAATCTGACTCTCAAGTAGAGGACACGGTAGCTATTGCTAAAATTTTCCAAGAATACTATCATAAACTGTATAGCATTCATACAGATAAACACTCATGTGTACATAAATATTTAAATGATATAGATCTTCCCAAATTATCTGCAGAAACAGCACAGTCATTAGAATCACCCACAAGAATAGAGGAAATACAGAAAGCAATTTCAGAAATGAAACCAAATAAAGCGCCAGGACCAGATGGCTTCACTGCCTGTTATTATAAAACATTTAAATCCCAATTATGTCCCCAATTAGCCATGTTATTTAACTCTATTGCAGAAAGCGGTGGGTTCTCAGATACTATGTTCCAAGCACACATAACAGTCATTCCAAAACCCGGTAAATCTCCTACGACACCCGCCAACTTTAGACCTATTTCTCTGCTAAATGCAGATATTAAATTATATGCAAAAATATTGGCCTCTAGGATGAATGCTTTACTACCTACACTGCTTGATGAAGATCAAGTAGGATTCGTAAAAGATAGGGAAGCCAGGGATAATGTGGGTAAGGTTGTCACTTTATTGGATCATATTAAAGCAACTAAAATCCCAGCTGTCTTCATTTCAACAGATGCGGAGAAGGCATTCGACAGACTAGATTGGACTTTTTTACATTCTATATTAATCAAATTTGGCTTCCCTTCTAAATTTATTTCTCAAATTTTAGCTCTCTATTCTAACCCATCAGCACAAATTAGAGTCAATGGTTTGCTGTTGGATGCCTTCGAGATTCGCAATGGGACAGGGTTGCCCGTTGTCCCCTTTGTTGTTTGTACTTTCACTGGAGCCTTTAGCAGCCAGGTTTCATAATAATCCTAATATAAGAGGGATAGAGATTCAAAATAAATCCTACAAATTAGCCATGTTCGCAGACGATGTCTTAATGACTTTGTCCAATCCGATAGAATCTTTGAAAGAGGTTCAAGAGGAACTTTTAAATTATAAAAGAATATCCAATTTTTTAATTAACCCATCTAAATCAGATATATACCCAATACATATCTCAACTGAAACTATGAGCGAACTTAAAACCAACAGCCCATTTAGAATTAATCATACATCATTGAAATACTTAGGCATTTATTTAACCGCGGATGAGGAGAAACTACGTAAGCTTAATTACGGGAGACTTATAGCCGAATTTCAATTATTAACCTCTAGGTGGTTACCAAAACAAATATATCATGGTTGGGTAGAATTGCAGCTGCAAAAATTACATTATTGCCAAAAGCGCTATACAGGGAGTGCAGAATTATTAGGCAAATAAGTATTTTGACCACATCATCCTCTTTATGCATGTTGTCTTACTCCAAGCTGTATAGGCTCGAAAGCCTACTACCAATTAAGCATATTAGGTGATGTGCATCTCTGTAATGAGAAGGGGTGTGGTCTAATGACATCAACACCCTATATCAGGTGTGCATAATTATTAGGCAACTTCCTTTCCTTTGGCAAAATGGGTCAAAAGAAGGACTTGACAGGCTCAGAAAAGTCAAAAATAGTGAGATATCTTGCAGAGGGATGCAGCACTCTTAAAATTGCAAAGCTTCTGAAGCGTGATCATCGAACAATCAAGCGTTTCATTCAAAATAGTCAACAGGGTCGCAAGAAGCGTGTGGAAAAACCAAGGCGCAAAATAACTGCCCATGAACTGAGAAAAGTCAAGCGTGCAGCTGCCAAGATGCCACTTGCCACCAGTTTGGCCATATTTCAGAGCTGCAACATCACTGGAGTGCCCAAAAGCACAAGGTGTGCAATACTCAGAGACATGGCCAAGGTAAGAAAGGCTGAAAGACAACCACCACTGAACAAGACACACAAGCTGAAACGTCAAGACTGGGCCAAGAAATATCTCAAGACTGATTTTTCTAAGGTTTTATGGACTGATGAAATGAGAGTGAGTCTTGATGGGCCAGATGGATGGGCCCGTGGCTGGTTTGGTAAAGGGCAGAGAGCTCCAGTCCAACTCAGACGCCAGCAAGGTGGAGGTGGAGTACTGGTTTGGGCTGGTATCATCAAAGATGAGCTTGTGGGGCCTTTTCGGGTTGAGGATGGAGTCAAGCTCAACTCCCAGTCCTACTGCCAGTTTCTGGAAGACACCTTCTTCAAGCAGTGGTACAGGAAGAAGTCTGCATCCTTCAAGAAAAACATGATTTTCATGCAGGACAATGCTCCATCACACGCGTCCAAGTACTCCACAGCGTGGCTGGCAAGAAAGGGTATAAAAGAAGAAAATCTAATGACATGGCCTCCTTGTTCACCTGATCTGAACCCCATTGAGAACCTGTGGTCCATCATCAAATGTGAGATTTACAAGGAGGGAAAACAGTACACCTCTCTGAACAGTGTCTGGGAGGCTGTGGTTGCTGCTGCACGCAATGTTGATGGTGAACAGATCAAAACACTGACAGAATCCATGGATGGCAGGCTTTTGAGTGTCCTTGCAAAGAAAGGTGGCTATATTGGTCACTGATTTGTTTTTGTTTTGTTTTTGAATGTCAGAAATGTATATTTGTGAATGTTGAGATGTTATATTGGTTTCACTGGTAAAAATAAATAATTGAAATGGGTATATATTTGTTTTTTGTTAAGTTGCCTAATAATTATGCACAGTAATAGTCACCTGCACACACAGATATCCCCCTAAAATAGCTATAACTAAAAACAAACTAAAAACTACTTCCAAAACTATTCAGCTTTGATATTAATTAGTTTTTTGGGTTCATTGAGAACATGGTTGTTGTTCAATAATAAAATTAATCCTCAAAAATACAACTTGCCTAATAATTCTGCACTCCCTCTATATTATACAATCCTTACCGATTGGAAGTATATCCAGAGATATAAGTAAATTACAGAAAATATTAAACTCCTATATTTGGCAAGGAAAGACTCCTAGACTATCTCAAAATGTTCTATATGCTCCTCGAGAGAAGGGTGGTTTGGGGGTTCCCAATTTACAATGGTATAAGGACGCTATATCTTTAGGTAGAGTAGTGGACTGGTGCAGACAGAATAAGCATATTATTAAAAGAATAGTTCAACTGGAAGGACAATTGTTAAATGTACCACATATGAGCGGGTTGTGTTGGGCTCCACTAGTCACTAAAATACTACTGAACCCTGGCAAACAGTACATGATTTTCAGTGAGACTTGGTCTACTTGGATAACTTACAGGAATAAATTCACCAACATATCCACACCACTTTCCCCACTTACAACACTACTGTACAATAGAGAACTAGAGGGATGCAGACCAGGGAACATGAAATTCTCAAAGAAGTAATCAAACTTGCTGATCTAATTCCAATTTCTAATATCATACAAGAGGGTAAAATGCTAAGTAGACAGACCTTACAAGCACAAGGCCATGACTACTTTCCTACATGGTTTACTTTTCACCAGACTAGACATTACATATTTACACACAAACATAAGAAAGATTTCTTACGCCAACCAACGGGTTTTGAGTCACTGTGCCTGGGCACTACACCTATAATGAATGGCATAATATCTACCGTATATAAGCACCTTATGGACTCACATCTCCCGCCTAGACCTGTCTATGTACGGAAATCGGAGAGAGAGATGAATATAAAAATAAACCCTCAACAATGTAAACATTGGTCCTATTATACAGCAAAATCCTCACACTCATCCTCATATATGGAAACTAATATGAAGGTCCTTATGAGATGGTATTTGACTCCTAACAGGTTAAAATATATGTTTAGAAATGCGATTAATAAGTGCTGGAGAGGGTGTGGCCAGGAAGGCACTATGTTCCATATTTGGTGGGAATGTACTTGCTTAGGTTCATTTTGGAGGGATATACACAGAAATTGGCAAGGTTACAGGCTTTACTTTAGAGCTCTCTCCAACTTTGGCTATCTTTAATGATCTTTCTAATATCAAATGTAAACTTAGACGTACTATGACCCAGATAATGATTAATGCTGCCAAAAAATTGACTCCAAGGTTATGGAAATCTCCAAATATACCAACATTAGAAAACTGGATGAAACAAGTGGATTATACAATTAAAAGGGAGATGTACTTTTATTATACTACAGGGCGGCTGAATGTATACTATGACATTGTTTTTCTCTGGGAGCAGTTCAAATTTGCTAAAACACAACATTAGCTGTTAGAGCTTAGAGCTTTAGAGCGTCATATCTTATAATACAGACCACACCAGATCACTATCCCCTACACTCTTTACGCATTAGTACAATATGCAGGCATCATTTAGGGCCTAAAAGCTCTGTTTTTTTCCTTCCTTACAATGGTGGTGAAGAGTGATAAGTTGAGTGAGACATGGGCTAATGCATATCCCTGGGCAATATTGAACTATATATTAAAGTGAAATCTAAATAATAGACTAAGAGTGTTAGTAGTCTGAAATGTTCTGTTTTTGTCTTTGTTTCTGTTTTTGTTTCTGTTGAAAGATGTCTACACTTGTATCTAGGATGACTAGATCAAAATATTTTGTTTGTATTGTGTTAAATGTTAACCTTACCCAAGAGGACAAAGCATACTGGACTATTGAATAAAACAAGCTCTCCTCGGTCTATAGTATCATAAAGGTTAATATACATGTGTTGGTTTAGAAACCGCTAATACCACAAAAAGACTTACAAATAGACAATGCAAGTAAAAGCGGCTTTGTAAGATATTTGTACAATGTACGACATGATGTTGATATTGTATGTCTAATTAAAAATAAAATATTTAAAAAAAGAAAAAGCATGTGGATAGTTAAGATCAAGGTTCAGATGACATTGAGAAAAGCATAATTACAATTTGTAAAATCTCAATCCTAAATTCACTGCTGTATACATGATCTATATATGCATTAAAATACAAAATAGAACGATTAATTCTATTAATATTTAATATGGAGTCTAAACTAATATAAAATACAAAGCACAAACTCTCATGTCATGCATATTGCAGTGGGTGTGTCTGTCCTTCACATCAAGAAATGCAGGGAATGCCCTTTGTAAAAATATAGCAAAATCTGCCTTTTTAGAATCTTGTGAGAGATCTTGCAGTGCTGGAGGATCGTGTTATATGATCTCATCTGAGAGCTTTATATTATCAAGTCCTCAGTAAGAATTTATTTTAAAGAGTTCAAAGAAAAAAAAAAACATTCTGGATAATCTTGAATCCCAATATAGAAATAACCATAAAAAGAGGAAAAACTATCTAAAGGAGTTTTCAAATCGATTGAAAATAACTTTGAATGAGTGATAGAATGGAATAAACTTCAATGATACAAAAAATTTGCCTTTGTGTATAGAGCATATTGTGTTGTGTCTTTATTATGAAGAAATATTTTTTTAAAACGAAAGATAATGCCAGACAGATTAATTTACCAGGAAAAACCTAGCATGTTTAAACTGAAGCTGTCTGTCTGGTTGGTAATGGGTTAACTTACTTCTTTATCTCTGAAAATGTGTCCTATGATGGAATATCCATCATGTAAGGAGACACATTAAGTAAATGGCTTGTAACACCGATAAGTGTCCCCTATTTGTTGTGTGATATGTGAAGAGATATAGGGACTGAAAAA
Source organism: Bombina bombina (assembly GCF_027579735.1). Classification (NCBI taxonomy): domain Eukaryota; kingdom Metazoa; phylum Chordata; class Amphibia; order Anura; family Bombinatoridae; genus Bombina; species Bombina bombina. The sequence continues at coordinate 340,969,509 of NC_069501.1, read as the reverse complement.
TAACCTGTTCAAAGAATGCAGTAGAAATGGTCCAATTATCCATTTTGTATCTCCTTTTTCAAATACAAGCAATACAGGCAATCTTCACTGTATAATAGAGATGCAATCATTTCAAACCAATAATGCTGTAGTTTTTTACTTTCAACAAAAATAAAAGCATATAATTTAAAGACAGGTAAAAAATGTTTCCACAATCAGCCCAGCAATTTGAGTATCTCTTTAAGACCATTCAGTAGATTCTTATTTATTTATTTCATTCATGACATTATACGGTTTTAACACTATCACCCATCAATAGGAAGAAGAGACATTAACAGTAAGAAACCAATTAATAATTTTAATTTATTTTTGCATTTAAAATTTGCACTCTGAATTTTCATATATGTAATGGAACTTTGCCACACTTTAAAAAAATGTACAGTATATAAAAACATTCTTGCAATTAACAATGTGGAAGAGCAATTGGGAAACAAAGACATTATGGTAATGGAAGTGAAGCAAATTTAAATGTTTACATTTAAATAATAGAGTGGAAACTAAATGGTAAACATGATTAATTCATATACATATGAACTGAAAGTAAAAAAAGTAAATTAAAGTTCTAAACTTTTACATTTCTTCCACTGGCATTGCTACCACTAACAAAGACTTGTTGATTAGAATGACACTGTTATTTTAAAATTTCAACAAATCTTTATAATATTTAGTCTTTTTTATTTAAAAAAATAATGATAAATATAATATTTAAAATATAAAATATATGTGTGAAATTAAACACTTGTTTCAACATTTAAATAACATATAATGTAAAAAAATAAAATAAAAATGATAAGGCTAATCCTTCCTTTGAATACATATTTATAACTAGGTTGTATTTCATGTTTAATGTCTCTTTAATTGCAATATTCTTTATGCCACCTACGTAATAAGAGCCAGCATTTAATCTTTATCCTGATAAAAGGGTTTAAATGTTTTTGTGAGCTTTTCAATGAAAATAAAATCATGTTTATTATTATTTCCTTTAGCTTTTGCAACCCACAAATGCTATTATTTTTTCTCTCTCTCTTATTTAAACAAGTACATTCAGAGTTTTCCCCTAGACATGTCCTTTTGTCAGTTGACAAGATGTAGGGAAATTAATACACCTTAATATACTAATACATAAGGTGCCAGATTACAAGTAAAGCACTATTTAATGCTTTATCTAGATCGCTAATTGCACTTGAAGTAAAATTTTTGTTCTTGTCGGTTTGCACTCATATTATGGAGTTGAAAGTAAAAAGTTATCGATTGTGCCTAACCCGATTTGTGCAAAATGGCGAACATAAAATATTTCATGCACGGTAACCTATTCCACCATAAAAGTAAATAGAGCAAAAAAAGTGGAAAAAAAATAACACACCACTCTTGGACTAACCTGAGCAGATATTACAAAGTGCACTAACCCAACATTAAAAAATTAATATTTCACATTCAAATGTTCTTCACATAGCAGAATATGTTCTATTTATTTATAATTTTGAAAGAAGTATCCACCAAGGAAACAGTGATGATGTAAAATAAAACTTCACTTTTATTATAACGTATCCAGTAAAACGGTCAAAAAGGCAACCTAGGGGGACAATAGAAAAAAACGGAGCACAGGAAAAATTATTTTTCAAAGCATTTATTTAAATAAGCAGCAAAAAAAAAGGATAAAATATATACTTGCAAGTACAGACTGTCTGGTATGACGCGTTTCGGCCTAAGCCGTCATCAGATACCTAGATAGCAACTTGTACTGTAGCTTTTTATAGGCATATGCGTTTAACCTGAATGGGAACACCTGAAAACAATTGAGTGTACAGTCTGATCCTAATTACAATTCTATGGTGTGTTAACCATTTAAATCCCCACTTAAAAATGCACATAAAAAAGCACATGGAATGAAAGAAACCCTTACTTACAGCATTATTGTAATACTTATAAATGCTATACTTGTATAAAGAATTAATTAACATAATTTCATATGTATTAAGTAATAATCACATATTTCCAAATAATGTGTCTTTTAAAATTAAATTAATTTCACACTAAATGTCAATACTAAATGAATACAAGTCTCAGCTATATTAATAGAAATGCATGATCACACAGTTTATCCTAACCCATGCGCAAATTTTAAAGGTACCCCAATCAAAATTAGGATATAACGGAGTAAAGTCATGTATACTCACATGTATCAAAAAACACTTTGATAAGCACTAAAGCAATACTATCATATTTATAGAGGCTAAATCTGTATAAAGAGTTACCACAAAATACATGAGATTATTCATATCCAGAGCTCATGCTCTGAACGTTAAACTAAATTCACACTATTATGTGAATAAACTAGCAATTACAGATTAATGCCTATTTGCTAAAAAAATGCATAGTGTTACAAATCAATTCACTCCTAAACATAATTTGAAGGGACCCAAACTAAAGATCAAAAAAGATAGATGTTTAGTAAATAAAGTTGTGAGAATATATAAATGTAATGAACAAGACTTTAAATTCTATTTCCATACATTGATTATATCAGCCTCGGTATTGAAACCTTGAGGCAATCTAGTATTTAAATTAAAGATCCAAAAAAATTCTCTTTTGGACAGAAGCATGTCCAAATTTCCTCCTCTTACTGGACTCCTAACCTTTTCTATAACCATCCATTTGAATGTGGCTACATGGCTATCATGTCTCTCAATGAAATGTTCTGCAAGAGCAGAACAGGGAATTTTGGATGAGATATCATTCAAATGCTCCCGTATTCTGACTCTGGCCTCCCTGGTGGTCATACCCACATACTGCATGTGACATGCCACACACTGTACCAGGTAGACCACATAGCTTGACCTGCAATTACTGTAACCAGTTACGTCATACACTCTTTGTGTAATGCATGACTGGAACTGCTTGGCTATCCACGCATGGCCCCATGCTTTGCACGTGTGTAAACCACATTTGTAGTAGCCAATGCTAGTAAGCCAATGGCTTCGCCCCGGGGCCTTTTCTGTTACCATACTGGGTGAAAGATAGTTACCCAAGTTGCGATTCCTCTTGGGAACAAAATTACAACCCTTTAGTATCACATCATATAGATCCTTATCTCCCTTCAAAATAGGCAGATGTTTCTTTATGATTCTTTTGACTTGCTCGTATTGATTGGAAAAAGTAGTGACAAAAGTTAATTTACTCTTATCATGACACCTTTTGTTTTTGGGTACTTCCTGCAACAGGTCTTTTCTTTCTATTTGAAGTACTTGCTGGAAAGCACTATCTATTGCGGAATTTCGGTAACCCCTCTGTAAAAATCTGTCTTTAAGCCTAAGGCTCTCTGTAATAAAACTGCTTTGTTCTGAGCAATTACGCTTTAGTCTTATAAACTCACCCTTGATGATTCCAAAACCAGTGTGCTTTGGATGTGCACTTTTGGCATGCAAGAAAGTATTAGATTGGAGCGGATTTCGATAAAGCTCACTCTCTTTTTTATTCTCATCGCAATTGCCCTTAAGTAATACATCCAAATACTCTATTTTCTTGGAATCAAACTCATAGGTGAATTGTAAGCCAACTGAGTTGTTATTAAGGAAATGTACAAAATCCTCCATCTGAGAAACTGTGCCCTTCCATACAAAAACAAAATCATCTATATACCTTCTGTAAAAATGGATACAACTTTTGAACTGATTCCTATCTCCATAGACATGGGACAGCTCCCACCAACCCATATACAGGTTGGCGTAAGATGGGGCAAACTTTGCCCCCATAGCTGTCCCACACCTCTGGAGATAGTACTCTCCATTGAACAGAAAATAATTGTGGTTAAGGAGGAATGCCGTTATCCGTATCACATAATCCTTAAAACAATCCTCAAGGTTGGTAAATTTATCAAGAAAAAAGCGAATAGCTACTAAGCCTTGGTCATGCGGGATTGCTGAATACAATCCCACAACATCCACTGTGAGCCACAGAAAATCCTCAGACCAAATTTCATCATCCAACAACCTTAAAAGGTGTTTAGTATCTCGTATGTAACTAGGTATTAACTTTATAATGGGCTGTAGCAGCGAATCAACCCAAGTGGATAGCCTCTCCAACAGAGACCCTATCCCTGAAACTATGGGTCTACCTTTAATGTTCTCCAGGGACTTGTGTATCTTTGGAAGATGATGAAAAATAGGAACAATAGGTTCCGTAACATACAAAAAATCAAAGGTGGATTTATCAATAAAACCCTCCTCCCTACCATCATCCAAAATATGATACACAAGCCCCTGGAAAGCACCTGTGGGATTGCCATCCAGTCTGCAATATACCTCTGTATCCTCTAGTTACCGCTTGGCTTCTTTCAAATACTCAGCCTTCCACATCACCACAATATTTCCTCCTTTGTCTGCTTGCCTATAGACAATTGATTCTCTGTCCTTAAGCATTTTAATAGCCTCAGGTTGTTTGAAGGAAAGATTAGATTGAACTCGTTCAGCCGATACTAATTTGGATAGACACCTTAGGTCTGTCTCCACCCGATAGTGGAAGGCCTCTAGCACACTGCCCCTAGATTTCGTTGGGTAAAACACTGAGGGAGGTTTGAAACTCAAACCACCCTTGGTTAAACCAAAATTATCCTTGTAGGTCTCCATTTCTAATTCTAAGCGAGACATATAGTCACTGGCCTCATCAAAATTGACATCACACATAGTGCCTAGGCTCAAAGGCAAAAATTGCTGTATTTCTTCAGAATTAGTGTCTTTATTTGCAGCAAAGTATTTTTTCAGAGTTAGTTTACGTATAAAGCAGTTAAGATCAATAACATTATCTAAAAGGTTAAAGTTGGCACTGGGGACAAACCCCAAACCCAAACCTAGTACTTCCAATTCCTCTTTTTTTAAAGCTTTCTGTGGTTAAATTAACAACTGCTAGATTTTGTACTTGTTCTTTGTCTTTACTGCTCTCAAACCATATCTTTTTGGCTGGGCGCTTGCCTCTCCTTTTTCTCTTTCTACTCCTATTCCCTGCTTTGTCCTGTCCTGTTGAAAAACCTGCTCTCCTTGTTGTAAATGATCTCCCTGGACTGTATTCATTCTCTGTGTTCCCGATGCTCTCTTTCTGACCGCTATATCTGAAACTGCTGCACTTGTATTGGAAATACACTCTGGAATTACATTTAAATCATCTTGATTATGACTGACCTGCTTAAGAGTTACCTCTTCTACTCCTGATGGTTGTACCAGATCTTCTTGTGCTTGATTGAGTATGGTAGGAATTAAATCCTCCTCATCTGTCGATGAGCATTCAGAATCTGAAATGGAAAAGGAAACATGTTTGTTGCCACTTTTAACATTTTTCTTTTTGTTGTGGCGCTTTGCCTTATTTCTTCTCTGATTGTGTGGCCACACATATACACTATTATTCTTATAATCTGACTGATCTCTGTCAAATTTCCTTATCTTAATAGTGTCAATGTCCCCTTTAATAGCAGTAACAGATTCTCCCAAAATATCGTCAAGTCTTTTGTAATCCTTATGATTAATGAATAAATTCAAATCCACTTGCAATTCTGTAATCTCAGATTTAAATTGATCCAATTGTTGTTTCTTATAAGCAATCAACATAATAATCAGTCTGATGGAGCAGTCTGTGAGAATTGCATTCCAGTCTTTTATGAAATCAGTATGTCACAGGAAAAGTGGGAAATTTATACACTCTGAGCCCTCTGGGCACCATGTTTAAAGAGACATACTTTTCCACGAGATTAATATCCCACCACATTTGGTATTCCTTCAAAAGCAAGGACTCAATTTTTTGGAAAATATCAGATATAGAATATTTTTTAGTCTTGTCAGACAGTAAATCATCCAATGATGGTCTAGTAAGTTCCATATCAGAAACAGCCCTTAATGAAAAGGGAATTATTTCCATGCTGCTTATTAAATGCTTACTCAGTCTATAAGAGGTTAAATAATAGACATTTGTCAAGAAAAAAAAAAAACTTTCTTACACTTTAGTATCACTCTGAGTCACTATAATTTTATAATACACTTGAATATCAAACCCCCTTTATTTGCAAATGATGGTGAAATGGGTACAGCTTTAAAGGGAAAAATATTTTTCAGACGACAAGCCAAAAACACCAAAAAGTTGCTGTCAAACCAGAAAACACTCTCATATGCTGAGGAATAGTTTAATTTTTCACCTCTATTCTTCTCCAACAATTGCCGCTTCTGTCAATTTAATAGACCGTTGCCAGTCAAGAAACAAAGGCTTAATTTATTTTACTCACATCACCTCCATGTCAGGCCTAGGGGGACACTCTCAAGGAGAGGAATGTAAGCAACCGGCTTACGCGTTTCAGCCACACCTGGCCGTAATCATATTCTGCTGGTTACCTGCTACCTGTGCTCTTTAAAAATAATAAAACCACTGCTTATTGGCTAATACAGAAAACTCTCCTCTCTGACTATACATATCTATTTACACTAATTAAAAGCACATTGAGAACTGATGATATGTATGCTAAAGAGATATACCAACCTCATAAATATATATATACATATAATAAAATAAATAACAATAAATGATAAATTAATTATATCAGCAAATCATTATATCATTAAATAAACATACACATATATCAATATAAATACATAATCGATGTTTAACATTGTCTCATTTTTCCACTATCCTATATAATAAAAGGCCAAGTGTGTTTGTCCGAAGCTGTCATGTGCAGTAGAGACTGCGCGCGAGGACAAATACACCTGGCCTTCCAACTAAACTGGCGTCATGTGGTGGAGTGGGTGTGGCCGGGCGGGTGAGCGTGACCGGGCGGATGTGAAGTGGGCGTGACTGGGCACGATGTGGGCAGGGCCAGACATGATGCGGCCGGGCTGGGCGTGACACGGGCGGGGGCTGGGCGGGCCAGATACCGGGGCCAGCTGCTAAGAGACAGAGAGCTCTAAAGAGGGGGGAAAGAGATAGCAGAAGAGGGGGGATAGAGAGACAGCAAAAGAGAGGGGGGAGAAAGACAGCACAAAAGAGAGGGGGAGAGAGACAGCACAAAAGAGAGGGGGAGAGAGACAGCAAATGAGAGGGGGGAGAGAGACAGCAAAAGAGAGGGGGAGAGAGACAGAAAAAGAGAGGGGGAGAGAGCGCAAAAGAGAGGGGGAGAGTGCGCAAAAGAGAGGGGGGAGAGTGCACAAAAGAGAGGGGGGAGAGTGCACAAAAGGGAGGGGGAGAGAACACAAAAAAGAGGGGGAGAGAGCGCAAAAGAGAGGGAGATAGAGAGCGCAAAAGAGAGGGGGGAGAGAGAGAGCAAAAGAGAGGGGGGGAGAGAGCAAAAGAGAGGGGGGAGAGAGAGAAGAGAGGGAGCGAAAGAGAGGGGGGAGAGAGACAGCAAAAGAGAGAGGGGAGAGAGAGAGAGAGTAAAAGAGAGGGGGGAGAGAGAGAGAGTAAAAGAGAGGGGAGAGATAGAACAAAAGAGAGGGGAGAAAGAGAGAGCAAAAGAGAGAGGAGAAAGAGAGAGCAAAAGAGAGGGGGGATAGAGAGAGAGCAAAGGGTGGAACCGCTGTACTGCAAAAAATGGCCCGTGTACACGGGCTTTAGGACTAGTATATAATATAAAATAATAATAATAATAATAATAAATATAGAGGGATAGACAAAATGGTGAAATCCATACCTGTATATACAATAATATCACAATGATTATTAAAGGGGGTGAATAAAAACCTGGGTATAATAGTATTTACAATAATCATGTTATGTACATACAAAATAAAGTATTTTATGTATTTAAAGGGAACAAACTGATATATCATTCCCAGTAATTAATGAGATCATAGTCTGAATTAAAACCCTGGGGAAAGTGTGTATTTAACTTAAAAATCCAAAACATCTCACGTTTATTTAACAATTTAAGTCTGTTGCCACCACCCTTTGGGGTAGACACCTTTTCTATAACACACCACTTAAACGTGGTCAGGTCTTTATGATGTGTACTGACAAAATGTTGCACTATGTATGTGGTAGATTTACCCACATTAATAGTTGACATGTGTTCTCTAATTCTTGAAGAAACATCCCTGGTGGTTAAACCCATGTACTGCATCTGACATTGAACACAAGTGATTAAATAAACCACAAAAATACTGCAACAATTGTGACAGCCTTGAATTTGGTAGCAGTCCCTGTGGACGTCGAGACAAAAGAATTAGATAATTGAGCAAGATCGCACGGTTTGCACTTGCGATGTCCGCACCTAAACATACCATGATGTAGTAGCCATGAACTCCGAATTGGTTCAATGGCCAGTAGTTTAGTTGGAGACACGTAACTGCCAATAGTCTTACATTTCCTATAGGAACATCTAAGTCCCTTTTGAACTAAATTTTGTAGCTTGTCATTTTATAGCTTGTTTTTTTACAATCTTGCAAATATCCTCATATTGTGTACTGAACTCAGTCACAAAAGTGACTCCTTTGTGAGCATCTTTGTCCTTATTCAGTTTTTTATCCACAAGCAATATTTGCCCATCCAATTTGTCTACCTCACGTCTGGCTTTTGCAATAATATGAGACTAAGCCTAATATATTGGCCCTTCGCCACTGCATAGGGAACATGGATAGGATGACAACTAGTAGCATGAAGAAGAGTATTGCCAGTGATTGGTTTGCAATACACCCTAGAGTATATTCAGCCTTCACCCTTAGCTGATAGAGTAATGTCAAGAAAATTAATAGACTCATTTTGAAACTCATGGGTGAATCTCAAGCCAATATAATTATTATTGAGGTAATTCACAAAGGCTAAGGCTTGTTCAGAAGTACCTATCCAGACTAGCAGAAGGTCATCAATGAAGCGCTTATAAACCTGGGTATTCCCCACTATAGGGATTAGTATCTCCAAAGATATATATCTATACCTATCTATCTATCTATCTATCTATCTATCTATCTATCTATCTATCTATCTATATATATATATATATATATACATATATACATACAAACACACACATTATATACAGCCATATGGGTATATATATATATATATATATCACCAATAAAGAAACTGCACTCTCAGGTCTTTTGTTAAGTGGAGAACAAAAAAAGCCTCTTTTAATGAAACGTTTTCAAGGAGAAAGTCCCCGTCATCAGCAGAACAGTGGTGTCAAAAACAACTAATATATATACCAAAATGTAAATTGCATCAATACAAAATATCTGTGTACCTCCAGTGATTCAAAAAAACGCCAAACTTTCGTGTGTGGAGCGCAGCTTGCGTTCCAGTGACTTGAACCGGAAGTGTCAACTATCACATGACTTCCGGTTTGTGTTATAATACATTACACATACATGATATGTACTTAATATACTTCATCATTGTGAATAAATTCAAACCGCAATGTTCCCACAAGTGTCAAGTGTTCATCATTGCAATTGCTCTATCTCTGTGTATTTATCAAAGTGTTATTAAAAATTTTACACTCGGACCGCCACCCTGCACATCAGGCCTCCACTCCAGCCTTCATCATGTATAGTGCCACATCACATCTATGTTATCTTATCTATTTATTATGTACATAGTGCGTTATATAGGCATTCTTTGCTATTTACATTTGTATTGGAAGGTGCATTCTATAACATATCAAGTGCAGGCTGTTCAATACCCCGATGTTTATCTGGGTTGCCATGGTAACATCGCTTTGCCATTTGTTTATAGCCTGTCGTCTACCACTCTCTGTTAATACACTTTGTGCTATGCTATATTCGCTGCCTTAATCATCTACTGATTGCTTTTGCCCAATTCTTAAAGAAAGATACTTAATCTTACAAACATAATCATTATCCCTACTGTATCTATATTTATGCCTATTATACATCAAATATGCATCAAAATTCTCTTTTCATCTAATTGGTCTAAACATTTTCTATATTAGTGCCCAGAGATAAAACTATTAAAAACAAAACAAAATATTACATTGAGCATATATGCATCTGCATGTAACTCTATTAATCTACTGTTGCTACTATGACCTTATATTTAAGTATGCCTTCTGGCTATTAGCTGGATAATGTATTCTAGACAGTTCTTATTGTCCTTGTACATTAGTCACCCTTATGGCCATTTTTGTTCGAATTCCCAGCATTCTCCAATGGTTTTTCCAATATAGAATCAGGCACATGGACAAAACAATAGATAGATTACATGTGTTGTATTACATGATAAGGAATGCTTGATATGGTACACTTGATTAGTGTGTGGATGGTGGAATGTTTTGGTGGTTATCAGACCATTGCATGTTGTGCAGCCTAGACACCGATATGAGCCTTTGATGTTGACGTTCACTTTGTTCAAGTAGCATCTTTTGGGGTCCGTTTTTACTAAGAGATCTCTTAGGTTGGTGCCCCTTCGGTAGGCAATCATTGGTGTAAGATTGTGTGCGAAACTTAATTTGGGATCTGATTGGACCACTGGCCAATGTCATCTCAGTATATTGCCAGCCTCAGTGGTGTTTGGTGAGAAGTTGGTAGCCATTATGAGCATGTTTGTTGGTTGGATTATGTTTTCTTTATATATGAGAGTCTCTTGTGTGTACGGTAGTACTTCTTGTAAGATCTCATCTATTTTTTCTTGTACCCCCGCTGTATGAACTTATCCCTCATATATTTAAATTGGGAGACCCCTGTAGGTTTACTGGAATTACTACGTATTACTCGTATCATTTGTGATTTTATAATCCCTTTGAGTAAAGCTGGTGGGTGGCATCTGTTTGCACATAGAATGGAGTTCCTATCGGTAGGTTTATGGTAAAGTGTAGTGTCTACTTTTCCATTCTGAATGTAGATATTGAGGTCCAAAAAATGTATTTCTATTTCACTATATGTGATTTTAAATCTCACCGGTGTGGCTGTGTTACTAATTTGTTCGAACCATTCCAATAAAGTGTGTTGTTGTCCCCCGCCAGATAAGAAAGACATCATCTATGTATCTTACATAGAATATTATAGGTGATGTGTCTCTATTCCAAAGGAATGTTTCCTCAAAATCAGACATGTAGATATTGGCATATGATGGGGCCATATTAGACCCCATCGCCGTGCCAGATATATGCAGGTAATATTTAGACTCAAAACTAAAGTAGTTATGAGTTAGACAAAATTCCATTAATGTCATAAGATATTCAATTGGGGGTCCCTCATATTCTGTATCTTCAATGAGGTGTTTCCTAACTGCAGCTTGTCCCTTATCATGGGGGATGATGGTGTAGAGACTGTTGACATCCAGGGTCAACAGGATGTCCCCAGTCTCCACAGCAACATCCCTCAATTTACGTATGAGATCATTTGTGTCAGCAATATAAGAGGTGATTTTTTTCACTGTTGGTTGCAGCAGGATATCAATGAGTTGTGCCACTGGCTGCGTCATAGACTGTACCGCTGACACAATTGGTCGCCCCGGTGGTCATTGCATAGTTTTATGAATTTTGGGTGTGGTGTATAGTATGGGGACCTTTGGATGTTCAGTAACACAGAATTCATGTAATTGCTCATTGAGATATCCCTGTTCGTACCCTAATTTGAGGGTTTTATCCAATTCTTTTTTAAATCTGCCTGTAGGGTCACTTGCTAGGTTGGTATATGTGTCAATATCACCTAATTGTTGCAGGATGTCAGCTTGATAGTCTGTATAGTCCAAAAGGACAATTGCCCCGCCCTTATCCACGGGGCGGATGACTAGTGAGTTATCATCCTGTAAAGTTTTGATCGCTTGTCTCTCATCTTGTGTTAGATTGTGTCTCCATTTTTTATTGACTCTCTCTTGTTCCAAATCTTGTGTTATGAGCCTGATGTAGGTCTTAGTGGACGCGCTACTATTGTGTGGTTCAAATGTACTTGTTTTTTTACATTTGTCTATTGGGTTGGTACTTATTTCCCGTGAGGGATAATCTTGAAAATATTCCTTAATTTTTAAAGTTCTGTTATGTTTATACATGTCTATTTTAAGCTCTAATTCAGGAGTATTATGGCTAGGGACAAATGTGAGACCTTTATTGAGGACTTGTCTTTCTGCTGGTGTTAATCTATGTTTACTAAGATTAACTATTATGTCCTTCTCCTGCTGCGGCGTGATGGTCTGTACCTTCCTCCCCGCCCTCCTGATGTGTGGCCTATGTCACCTCCTCCTCCCCGTGATCTGGTAGTTACTCCTAAAAAATGGTCTGGAGTAGAGTGTCCCCTTTGTGCATATAAATCTGCATGTGTTGTTTGGGGATTATATGGCCCTGGTGACATGGGGTTCGTGTGTAGGGTACTGGTGTCTGTTTCAGATGATTCTGCCCCACTTGTGTCAATGGTTGCAAATTGTACTCTTCTGGGTCTATACGCTCTCCTAGTTCTACCCTCTGTGATATTAGTTAACCATTTATACACTCTTCCGTGTGTGTAGTCTGCATTTACAGAATCAAGTTTTCTATTTTTGAAGACTATAAGGTCAGTTCTGTACTTTTCTATTCGTTGGTTCAATTTAAGTAACCAGTTTTCCTGTTGGTCTAATGTGAGTGTAGCATTGTGTGTTTCTTCAAAGGTTGTAATTTCTACTTTTACTCTCACTAATATATTAGTGACCTCCTCAATTAGCAAGAGCACCAAATCTAAAGAACACTTATTTAAGATATGACACCACTTCCTCCTGAAGTCAGGGTTATCTCTCCCTATTGTTGGGATAACCCTGACTTCAGGAGGAAGGACCCACATCTTAAAAAATTAATTCCTTCTAAACCGAGGATCGTTTATAGAAGAGCGCCTACTCTCAAGAACAGACTGGCCCCTAGCAGTTTTAGGCCACAAAAGGACTTTTTTGGGCAACTTTGTTCCTTCAAATGGAGTGTGCAAATGTATGAAGAGTAGATGCAATATGTGTAGAGTCATCAAAAACAGAATTTATGCTTACCTGATAAATTACTTTCTCCAACGGTGTGTCCGGTCCACGGCGTCATCCTTACTTGTGGGATATTCTCTTCCCCAACAGGAAATGGCAAAGAGTCCCAGCAAAGCTGTTCACATGATCCCTCCTAGGCTCCGCCCACCCCAGTCATTCGACCGACGGACAGGAGGAAATATATATAGGAGAAACCATATGATACCGTGGTGACTGTAGTTAGAGAAAATAATTCATCAGACCTGATTAAAAAACCAGGACGGGCCGTGGACCGGACACACCGTTGGAGAAATTAATTTATCAGGTAAGCATAAATTCTGTTTTCTCCAACATTGGTGTGTCCGGTCCACGGCGTCATCCTTACTTGTGGGAACCAATACCAAAGCTTTAGGACACGGATGAAGGGAGGGAGCAAATCAGGTCACCTAAATGGAAGGCACCACGGCTTGCAAAACCTTTCTCCCAAAAATAGCCTCCGAAGAAGCAAAATTATCAAATTTGTAAAATTTGGCAAAAGTGTGCAGTGAAGACCAAGTCGCTGCCTTACATATCTGGTCAACAGAAGCCTCGTTCTTGAAGGCCCATGTGGAAGCCACAGCCCTAGTGGAGTGAGCTGTGATTCTTTCAGGAGGCTGCCGTCCGGCAGTCTCATAAGCCAATCAGATAATGCTTTTAAGCCAAAAGGAAAGAGAGGTAGAAGTCGCTTTTTGACCTCTCCTTTTACCAGAATAAACAACAAACAAGGAAGATGTTTGTCTGAAATCTTTAGTAGCCTCTAAATAGAATTTTAAAGCATGGACTATGTCCAAATTGTGTAACAAACGTTCCTTCTTTGAAACTGGATTCGGACACAAAGAAGGTACAACTATCTCCTGGTTAATATTTTTGTTAGAAACAACTTTCGGAAGAAAACCAGGCTTAGTACGCAAAACCACCTTATCTGCATGGAACACCAGATAGGGTGGAGAACACTGCAGAGCAGATAACTCTGAAACTCTTCTAGCAGAAGAAATTGCAACCAAAAACAAAACTTTCCAAGATAATAACTTAATATCTACGGAATGTAAGGGTTCAAACGGAACCCCTTGAAGAACTGAAAGAACTAGATTTAGACTCCAGGGAGGAGTCAAAGGTCTGTAAACAGGCTTGATCCTAACCAGAGCCTGAACAAATGCTTGAACATCTGGCACAGCTGCCAGTCTTTTGTGAAGTAAAACAGATAAAGCAGAGATCTGTCCCTTCAGAGAACTTGCAGATAATCCTTTCTCCAAACCTTCTTGTAGAAAGGATAGAATCTTAGGAATTTTTATCTTGTTCCATGGGAATCCTTTAGATTCACACCAACAGATATATTTTTTCCATATTTTATGGTAAATTTTTCTAGTTACAGGCTTTCTAGCCTGAATCAGAATATCTATTACAGAATCTGAAAACCCACGCTTTGATAAAATCAAGCGTTCAATCTCCAAGCCGTCAGTTGGAGGGAAACCAGATTCGGATGTTCGAATGGACCCTGAACAAGAAGGTCCTGTTTCAAAGGTAGCTTCCATGGTGGAGCCGATGACATATTCACCAGGTCTGCATACCAAGTCCTGCGTGGCCACGCAGGAGCTATCAAGATCACCGAGGCCCTCTCCTGATTGATCCTGGCTACCAGCCTGGGGATGAGAGGAAACGGTGGGAATACATAAGCTAGGTTGAAGGTCCAAGGTGCTACTAGTGCATCTACTAGGGTCGCCTTGGGATCCCTGGATCTGGACCCGTAGCAAGGAACCTTGAAGTTCTGACGAGACGCCATCAGATCCATGTCTGGAATGCCCCATAATTGAGTTATTTGGGCAAAGATTTCCGGATGGAGTTCCCACTCCCCCGGATGGAATGTCTGACGACTCAGAAAATCCGCTTCCCAATTTTCCACTCCTGGGATGTGGATCGCAGACAAGTGGCAGGAGTGATCCTCCGCCCATTGAATTATCTTGGTCACTTCTTTCATCGCCAGGGAAGTCCTTGTTCCCCCCTGATGATTGATATATGCAACGGTCGTCATGTTGTCTGACTGAAACCTTATGAATTTGGCCTTTGCTAGTTGAGGCCAAGCTCTGAGAGCATTGAATATCGCTCTCAGTTCCAGAATGTTTATCGGGAGAAGAGACTCTTCCCGAGACCATAGACCCTGAGCTTTCAGGGATTCCCAGACCGCGCCCCAGCCCACTAGGCTGGCGTCGGTCGTGACAATGACCCACTCTGGTCTGCGGAAGCTCATTCCCTGTGACAGATTGTCCAGGGTCAGCCACCAACGGAGTGAATCTCTGGTCTTTTGATCTACTTGAATCGTCGGAGACAAGTCTGTATAATCCCCATTCCACTGTCTGAGCATGCACAGTTGTAATGGTCTTAGATGAATTCATGCAAAAGGAACTATGTCCATTGTTGCAACCATCAATCCTATTACTTCCATGCACTGTGCTATGGAAGGACGAGGAACAGAATGAAGTACTTGACAAGAGCTTAGAAGTTTTGATTTTCTGACCTCTGTCAGAAAAATCCTCATTTCTAAGGAATCTATTATTGTTCCCAAGAAGGGAACTCTTGTTGACGGGGACAGAGAACTTTTTTCTTTGTTCACCTTCCATCTGTGAGATCTGAGAAAGGCTAGGACGATGTCCGTATGAGCCTTTGCTTTTGACAGGGACGACGCTTGAATCAGGATGTCGTCCAAGTAAGGTACTACTGCAATGCCCCTTGGTCTTAGAACCGCTAGAAGGGACCCTAGTACCTTTGTGAAAATCCTTGGAGCAGTGGCTAATCCAAATGGAAGTGCCACAAACTGGTAATGCTTGTCCAGAAAAGCGAACCTTAGGAACTGATGATGTTCCTTGTGGATAGGAATATGTAGGTACGCATCCTTTAAATCCACGGTAGTCATAAATTGATTTTCCTGGATAGTAGGTAGGATCGTTCGAATAGTTTCCATTTTGAACGATGGTACCCTGAGAAATTTGTTTAGGATCTTTAGATCCAAAATTGGTCTGAATGTTCCCTCTTTTTTGGGAACTATGAACAGATTGGAATAAAATCCCATTCCTTGTTCTCTTATTGGAACTGGATGTATCACTCCCATCTTTAACAGGTCTTCTACACAATGTAAGAATGCCTGTCTCTTTATTTGGTTTGAAGATAATTGAGACCTGTGGAACCTTCCCCTTGGGGGTAGTTCCTTGAATTCCAGGAGATAACCTTGAGAAACTATTTCTAGCGCCCAAGGATCCTGAACATCTCTTGCCCAAGCCTGAGCAAAGAGAGAAAGTCTGCCCCCCACTAGATCCGGTCCCGGATCGGGGGCTATCCCTTCATGCTGTTTTGGTAGCAGTGGTAGGCTTCTTGGCCTGCTTACCCTTGTTCCAGCCTTGCATTTGTTTCCAGGCTGGTTTGGGTCGTGAAGTATTACCCTCTTGCTTAGAGGATACAGAATTAGAGACTGGTCCGTTTCTGCGAAAGGGACGAAAATTAGGCTTATTATTAGCCTTAAAAGACCTATCATGTGGGAGGGCGTGGCCCTTTCCCGCAGTGATGTCTGAAATAATCTCTTTCAAATCAGGTCCAAATAATGTTTTACCTTTGAAAGGAATGTTAAGCAATTTTGTCTTGGAAGACACATCCGCTGACCAAGACTTTAGCCAAAGCACTCTGCGCGCCACGACAGCAAACCCTGAATTTTTCGCCGCTAATCTAGCTAATTGCAAAGCGGCATCTAAAACAAAAGAGTTAGCCAATTTAAGTGCTTGAACTCTGTCCATAACCTCCTCATACGAAGATTCTTTACTAAGCGATTTTTCTAGTTCCTCGAACCAGAAACACGCTGCCGTAGTGACAGGAACAATGCATGAAATTGGTTGTAGAAGGTAACCTTGCTGTACAAAAATCTTTTTAAGCAAACCCTCTAATTTCTTATCCATAGGATCTTTGAAAGCACAACTATCTTCGATAGGAATAGTAGTGCGTTTGTTTAGAGTAGAAACCGCCCCCTCGACCTTGGGGACTGTCTGCCATAAGTCCTTTCTGGGGTCGACTATAGGAAATAATTTCTTAAATATAGGGGGGGGAACAAAAGGTATGCCGGGCCTTTCCCACTCTTTATTTACTATGTCCGCCACCCGCTTGGGTATAGGAAAAGCGTTGGGGGGCACCGGAACCTCTAGGAACTTGTCCATCTTACATAATTTCTCATGAAATTTCTCCATCAGACAAAACCTCCCTCATGGCCCCTTGAGATTGGTGTGAGGGTATGTCAGAACAGTTATCATCAGCGTCCTCTTGCTCTTCAGTGTTTAAAACAGAGCAATCGCGCTTTCTCTGATAAGTAGGCATTTTGGATAAAAGATTTGCTATGGAGTTATCCATTACAGCCGTTAATTGTTGCATGGTAATAAGTATTGGCGCACTAGATGTACTAGGGGCCTCCTGTGTGGGCATAACTGGTGTAGACACAGTAGGGGATGATGTAGTATCATGTTTACTCCCCTCATTTGAGGAATCATCTTGGGCAATATCATTATCTGTTGCATTACTGTCCTTACTTTGTTTGGACACTATGGCACAATTATCACATAAATTTAAATGGGGAGACACATTGGCTTTCATACATATAGAACATAGCTTATCTGATGGTACAGACATGTTAAACAGGCTTAAACTTGTCAACAAAGCACAAAAAACGTTTTAAAATAAAACCGTTACTGTCACTTTAAATTTCAAACTGAAAACACTTTATTACTGAATATGTGAAAAAGTATGAAGGAATTGTTCAAAATTCACCAAAATTTCACCACAGTGTCTTAAAGCATTAAAAGTATTGCACACAGAGCTTTAACCCTTAAATTAACGGAACCGGAGCCGTTTTTACATTTAACCCCTATACAGTCCCAGAATGAGGCTCTGTCTATAACTAGAAAGGCCCCCATCTGAAAAAGGTGTCCAACACAGTGCCTGCCGTTTTTCTAAACGTTCCCCAAGATTATAATACCAATAATTAGTTAGAATCTGCATAATATGCCTAGTAAAGCAATTGTTTTAGCCCAGAAAAATGTCTACCAGTTTTTAAGCCCTTTTTGAAGCCCTTTATTCTTTTATGTTTAACTAAGAAAATGGCTTACCGGTCCCCATGAGGGGAAATGACAGCCTTCCAGCATTACATGGTCTTGTTAGAAATATGGCTAGTCATACCTTAAGCAGAAAAGACTGCTAACTGTTTCCCCCAACTGAAGTTACTTCATCTCAACAGTCCTGTGTGGAAACAGCAATCGATTTTAGTTACTGTCTGCTAAAACCATCTTCCTCTTACAAACAGAAATCTTCATCCTTTTCTGTTTCAGAGTAAATAGTACATACCAGCACTATTTTAAAATAACAAACACTTGATAGAAGAATAAAACTACATTTAAACACCAAAAAACTCTTAACCATCTCCGTGGAGATGTTGCCTGTGCAACGGCAAAGAGAATGACTGGGGTGGGCGGAGCCTAGGAGGGATCATGTGACCAGCTTTGCTGGGACTCTTTGCCATTTCCTGTTGGGAAAGAGAATATCCCACAAGTAAGGATGACGCCGTGGACCGGACACACCAATGTTGGAGAAAGAGGCACTAACACATTCTCTTCTAACCAAACGGGAGAAGAGTTTAAAATCAACAAGAGGCTATCCTGTGAGTCGACCTATGTGATCTATTTAGTCAATTGCTTATGTGGGGCCCAGTATGTAGGGTGCACTAGTCGTGCCATAAAAAAACGTTGGGGTGAACACACTTACAACATCAAGAGGAATTACCTCAAACATAGCTCTCTACAAAGATCGAAAGATCACAACTATATGGGGAGGTCATACAATAGTACTGTTGACACACACATAGAAATATCATCTATGAAAGAAAGAGTGACCACCAATGATTCAAGGGCTCTTGACACTGCCAACCCCTCTAGACCTATGAATAGATCGCTTGAATCGACGAATAGATTCCAGCCTCTCTATTCTGATAATCCCCAGTCTCCTATTAACCCTTCTACATCCTGCAATAATGAACACAATAGGACTCCTTTTTTAGAGATGGGCTCAGACCATCGTCCATGTCCCCTCGGCCCCCACGACAAAAAAGAATACACACAAACGAGGAAATAGAGGAAAATCCTCAACCGCCAAAAAGGAAAAACTATTAAAACTAAAAAAGGGAATATTCAACTTGTCAGATCATACACTATCTGACAATGAAATCAGAGTACTGGGGAAAGGTTTATCCTTTAGCCCCACCAATGGCCCCAATATGTTCCAATTGTTTGTGGATACAAATAGTTTCACTAGGAAGCTTTCCTTACAAAAATATTTTGCTGAAAAACGTTTGAAAAATACTGATTGTTATCCCATTGTCTCGAATTCTATGGATAAACACCTAAAGGATGGTGTCATTACATATGAACCTGACACACTATTGCAACAGTTGAGTGACAAATATATCCAAACAGACTTTAAACCCAAATCCAACTTTAATCCTCCCCGTGTGAAATATTCACACATCAGTATTTTTCAATCGATGGTATTAAGGGATTTTGAAAAACTATCCAAAAAACCAAATATAAGCATAATTTAAGTCCTGGAGAACGCCAAGCCCTTGTATCACTCACTGCGAATAAGAACATCATAATACGGCAGGCGGATAAAGGAGGGGGCATTGTCCTCCAAAACAGATCGGACTATATTCTAGAGGCTGATAGGATCTTAAAAGATGATAGCTACTACAAATTATTAGCCAAAGATCCTACCCCCATATATCAGAAACAACTATATTCACTCCTTAAAGAAGGATTTGATGAGGGTATTATATCCAAAAAGGAAAAGGAAGATCTCTATCCCAAAAACCCGAGCGTGGCATTTTATTATCACTTGCCTAAGATCCACAAAAATACATCTCTTCCTCCTGGTCGCCCTATTGTGGCAGGTATTGATAGCTTGACTGACCATCTTTCGGCTTATATTAACTCTTTCTTACAGAAACATGTTATTAATCTACCGTCATTTATTAGGGACTCCACAGATCTCCTCAATAAATTAAATAATTTGGGCATCAGAAAAACTGATGACAAATTATGGTGGATCACTAGTGATGTGAGTTCGCTTTATTCCAATATTCCACACGACAAAGGGTTGTCGGTTATCCAATCCTATTTGGCAACCGATATATACATGCCTCTAAGACAACAACAATTCATAAGTGAAATAATCTATTTTATATTACACCATAACTATTTTATTTATCAGGGATCATATTACCTCCAGGTAAAGGGTACGGCCATGGGCACCAGATTCGCACCCAGTTTTGCCAATTTATACATGGGCAAATTTGAGGAGACCCATATATATGGGTCTCCTATGGGGGCGAATCTGGTGTTCTATGGCCGGTACATTGACGATCTACTCATTCTGTTTAGGGGTACTGCGGAGGAGGTTACCATCTTCACCTCCTCATTAAATATTAACGAATTTGATCTGGAATTCACCTCCAATATTCAATCAAATATAATTGAATTTTTGGATTTATCTTTATCTTTTTCTACCAATGGGACAATTACATCTGAAACTTTTTTCAAAAAAGTTGATTGTAATAGTTTCTTAAACTTCAACAGCAATCACTACATGAGCTGGAAGACTAATTTGCCCTATGGGCAGTTCAGAAGAATAAGACGCAACTGTAGCACTATTGAGAGTTATAAGAAACAATCCCTAATTTTGAGGGATAGATTCTTAGAGAAGGGTTATCCTTTGGACTTGATCCAAAAAGGATACCTTAGAGCCTTACAAGATGATAGGGATACTTATCTAACATCTGATAAGACACTAAAAAAGATCAATAAGGACAAAACAACTGAAAAGTACGGTAAGACACCATTATTTATTACTGGATTTATTAGCAATCATCGCGAGATACAAAAAATTATATATAAACACTGGCCTATCATTGGTGATGACCCACATCTTAAAAAAATTAATTCCTTCTAAACCGAGGATCGTTTATAGAAGAGCGCCCACTCTCAAGAACAGACTGGCCCCTAGCAAAATTGTAAGGGACAAGGTCACTTGCTCTGATCATGTTTTAGGCCACAAAAGGACTTTTTTGGGCAACTTTGTTCCTTCAAATGGAGTGTACAAATGTATGAAGAGTAGATGCAATATGTGTAGAGTCATCAAAAGAGGCACTAACACATTCTCTTCTAACCAAACGGGAGAAGAGTTTAAAATCAACAAGAGGCTATCCTGTGAGTCGACCTATGTGATCTATTTAGTCAATTGCTTATGTGGGGCCCAGTATGTAGGGCGCACTAGTCGTGCCATAAAAAAACGTTGGGGTGAACACACTTACAACATCAAGAGGAATTACCTCAAACATAGCTTGTCAAGACACTGCACCTTTGCACATAAAGGGAGCACAAAGACGTTGTCAATATTACCTATCGAGCAAATACCTCGTAACAGTCACAATTCCTTTCTTAACCTGCGTCGTAGGGAGACCTACTGGATACACAAACTTCATACCCTGGTACCAGACGGTCTCAACGAATGTGTGGATCTAGCTGCTTTTGACATCTGATTGGTCCTGCTTATTAAATATGTTTTGTACTTCTCTTTCGGACTTATTCTCCTAATGATATACGTATTAATAAGTTCTTTAGGCTATGCTGACTGATTCACCTTCTACTCATGGTCTGTTAGCTTTGAATAGGGGTATCTAATTAAATATCCCTTTATCTCTTTTTTACTCTTTTTTTCTTTTATAGAGGTCACTCTGTTCTCTTATATATACACTTATCACCTTATATACAATCCCATTCATACCCACACTAATGATACTAAGGTTAGTAACAGTTTATCACCATTTACTATAGTATATAACATATGTTCATTATTTCACACTCCCAATCACTACACAATCCCTTCACTATTGTTAATATCTATTATATAGCCATATTATACTAGTCACTATTCGTCACACACACACACAATCCACACTGGGAGCATCACACACATCTCTATGCACATACACATTATGTAATTACATATATGCAGATTTGAATATCTGTTTCATTCATTGTCACTATATAATTATCTGGGGTTTTTATTTATTTATGTATTATGCTTTGTCATTTTTTGACACCATTATTCACTGGTATGATAGTAAGATATTATACATTCCTACATGGGTAGATACTCGAGATTATTTAAGTCTCTATTAAGAGTGAACACTAGTATGACGTGGTTGTTGTCACTATAACATTACATTTTTTATTATATTTGATATCTAAGATATACATTTCACATAAGTCTTTCTGTTTACTACATTAGACACACTGCAATATACTTATTGAAATGGGCCATGATACCACACGGTTACATAATCTAATATTAGCATGCTGATAGTGATAAACAACCTACATCTAGTGATGACAACTGAAGCGCACTATGCGAGTAACATCCCCCGTGCAAATTAGGAGTTACCTATAGCCCTATGAGCCTCTTGACTATAATCGCCTAGAGATGGGTATCAATATATGGTTTTTATGAATTGGCAAAAGGTTAACTATTAACCTACACTGACTATCAGATAATAAAGAGTGGAAAGGGGGGGGGGGGCGGTGTGCTATTTAATCTATAACCAGAGTGAGGATATTATATTGCCGTGATGTAGCCAAGCGGCCATCATAACAACTTAGAGGTGCCTCTTACGAATTTCCAGCATTAGGATGACACTCAAACACACATTTTAGTACTTGAATCCCTTTAAATAGAATAGATGAACCACCTAATATTGCTACGTTACTCAGAGAATACACGCATGCGTACACGCAAGATTATAAACGACAGATGACATCACACGCATGCGCAGTTAGAATTAGTGAACGCCGTAGGATACAGGGGAGTCAGACCAGCCTGTAGCGAGACACTGCGCACAAAGGCAACACCAGGTATCGTGTATAAGATACATCCTAATTGATCACATCCCCCAGCTGGAAGGAGGAGGAGACCGTAATAAAGCCCTACTCAGGAGAGAGGCAGAGTGGATGTACAGATTAGGAACGATAAATCCTGGAGGACTCAACTCGACACCAGACTTTAAGGCTCTGATATAGGTGGAGATACACACTAGGGTACGCCATTAAGGTACAGTGCTCCACTTCACGGGGAGATAGGGATGCAGACCCCATGGGGGGGAGTATCCTCTAACTCCGATTATATGAATGAGGGGGGACATGGAAGTGACTCCAACCATTCATTGGATAAGACACACACCGGGCTAGTTACCAATACAAATACCCTCCAAAACCTATCCATACAGTAGCCAACATAAAAGGAAACATATAATACACATGGACACTATACAACTCTGAGATGGATGGAAAGAAACATACAACAACCTAAGGACGATAGGATCTGAATGGAAATAAAGACCCTACATATGGGGGACCAGAAGCAAAGCCAACCTGAAGATTGGAGAATGCTCGGAATTCAAACAAAAATGGCCATAAGGGTGACTAATGTACAAGAACTGTCTAGAATACATTATCCAGCTAATAGCCAGAAGGCATACTTAAATATAAGGTCATAGTAGCAACAGTAGATTAATAGAGTTATATGCAGATGCAGATATGCTCAATGTAATATTTTGTTTTGTTTTTAATAGTTTTATCTCTGGGCACTAATATAGAAAATGTTTAGACCAATTAGATGAAAAGAGAATTTTGATGCATATTTGATGTATAATAGGCATAAGTATAGACACAGTAGGGATAATGATTATGTTTGTAAGATTAAGTATCTTTCTTTAAGAATTGGGCAAAAGCAATCAGTAGATGATTAAGGCAGCGAATATAGCATAGCACAAAGTGTATTAACAGAGATTGGTAGACGACAGGCTATAAACAAATGGCAAAGCGATGTTACCATGGCAACCCAGATAAACATTGGGGTATTGAACAGCCTGCACTCGATATGTTATAGAATGCACCTTCCAATACAAATGTAAATAGCAAAGAATGCCTATATAACGCACTATGTATATAATAAATAGATAAGATAACATAGATGTGATGTGGCACTATACATGATGAAGGCTGGAGTGGAGGCCTGATGTGCAGGGTGGCGGTCCGAGTGTAAAATTGGTAATAACACTTTGATAAATACACAGAGATAGAGCAATTGCAGTGATGAACACTTGACACTTTTGGGAACATTGCGGTTTGAATTTATTCACAATGATGATGTAATGTATTATAACACAAACCGGAAGTCATGTGATAGTTGACACTTCCGGTTTAAGTCACTGGAACGCAAGCTGTGCTCCACACACGAAAGTTTGGCAGTATTTTGAATCACTGGAGGTACACAGATATTTTGTATTGATGCAATTTACATTTTGGTATATATATTAGTTGTTTTTGACACCACTGTTATGCTGATGAAGGGGACTTGATCCTTGAAAACGTTTCATTAAAAGAGGCTTTTTTTGTTCTCCACTTAACAAAAGACCTGAGAGTGCAGTTTCTTTATTGGTGATATTTGTTATATTACTGTACCCAGGCAGACGACCTTAGGAGGGTATATCCTGTACAAAGGACGGTATTTTATATATATATATATATATATATATATATATATATATATATATATATATATATATATATATATATATATATATATATATATATATATATATATATATATATATATATATAACACAGGAATTGGTGTTCAAGGGACAGTCTACACCAGAATTTTTATTGTTTTAAAAGATAGATAATCCCTTTATTACCCATTTCCCAGTTTTGCATAACCAACACAGTTATAATAATATACTTTTAACCTCTGCGATTATCTTGTATCTAAGCCTCTGAAAACTGCCCCTTTTTTCAGTTCTTTTGACAGACTTGCAGTCTAGCCAATCAGTGCCTGCTCCCAGATAACTTCACGTGCACGATCACAATGTTATCTATATGAAATATGTGAACTAACACCCTCTAGTGGTGAAAAACTGTTAAAATGCAATCTGAAAGAGGTGAGCTTCAAGATCTAAGAAATTAGCATATGAACCTCCTAGGTTAAGCTTTCAACTAAGAATACCAAGAGAACAAAGCAAAATTGGTGATAAAAGTAAATTGGAAAATTGTTTAAAATTACATGCTCTATCTGAATCATGAAAGTTTATTTTGGCCTAGACTGTCCCTTTAAGTAAGATTCCCTGTCATGCACCTTTGGATATAATACAATTTATTTTCCACATATTTTTTCACTTTTTATATTTTCAAAAAAATTTATTTTAATTTTTTGGTAATCTACATTTTTTTGCAATTTATTATAACTTTATTTCACTTTTTTATCACAAATTTTCAATTTTATCACAAAGTTTTGAAAGTACTACATTTGTGACACTTTTTCACAGTTAATTCATCAATCTACGGCACAACACCAATTTAGGACATTACACAGATTTAATTTAAACTATCATCACAGACTTTTCCATTGGGACTAAGTAAATCCATACCACATACGTGGACCGGTCACTACATCCATTGTTTTTATTTATTGTACTTTTTTTATTCATTGTACTGTTTAGTATATACCTGTATCTTATACAGATATATTTCTATATATATTTTTATTTTTTTGTATACATGGGTATACATGGGTCCATGTTAGGTATTTTAAAATTGTTAAGATATTTCTTTTTATAGGATATAGATTAAATAGATTAAATAGATTTTAATAGATATAGTGATTTATTTTATTTGATTTCTATTAGTTTCAACATTCTTTATACAACCTACATATAGGTCTGATATAGGTCTGAGATAGAACAAGGACCCACTCACACATTTCACTTTATTCTGCCTTAGCCTTTTTTAGTGCACTTCTAAATATAGTCTTATACTTATATATATATATATATATATATATATATATATATATGTAGGATTAAGTAAAATGTACTTTGATCCAAAAAACAAAAGCAGAAATCTATCAATAAATGAGGAACAATTCACCTTAGAAACCAATTTGGAAATTACAAATCCAAAAAAACTATTCGAAAAGCTAGAAAAACTTAGTAAGAAGCAACTGCAAAATTGGTATGACAGCTTAACCCTAGAAAGATATATTAAATATAATATTGTACCTCAGGGTCTACAACTCACCAAAACACCTATATTTGAGGATACAGAAATTGAGCTTCTAACAGAATGGGACACGGCCCTACATCAATGCTCCATTACATTTATGAAAATTCTAATCAAATATAGGGATAAAAAGGTAGACACCCTAACAGAACATATCACTGACATAAGACAAAGACTAAATAACTTCAAAGGAGACGTATATTACAACGAGCTCGACAATGAGAACAAAAACAAAATTTTGAGGTATGAAAAAATAGTAGAAAATCGAAAAAGAGATAAATTTATGAAAGATCTAAACCTACATAAAGAAAGAATAAGAGAAGATAATAATATTTCACACAATCTAGGTTTTAACTACGAAAACCATAATACAGCAGTAGAACCTGAATCTCATGATAAAATAAATGAGGACAACTATGAGGAAATATACTCACCAGGTTTCTCACTACACTACCAAGATCCAAAAGAACAACAAAATAGAGGATACAAACATATACATAACGCTTCGCTCCCCAATCATTTATCTCACATAACTCGCAATAGAAACCTTAAAGAAACACACCTACCCAATAATCGCAACAATAGTCATTACAATTCTCATTTTTTAGGACCACGTCCACCACCGCAGCACCCTCCCAACACTCATATCAGACAGCCATACAAACACTCCCCCAACTACAGAAGACCGGCACATATCAATCAGGCACAACATCCACTATATCATTACCATTCCCTCCCATACCAACAACCCTACTACCCACACAACCGACAACACAAAACGAACAACCAGAACACAATACCCAGAGACTCACACCCACACACACCACTCCAACAAGAGCAGAACACCAACATCCCACATTGGAGAATAAAACCACATCACCAAAAAAGAAGAAGAGACGAGTCAGAAGAAGAGGGTGTAGAGCAGGAAAACGAATGCAATCAAAAAAGAATAAGATCAACCAAAATGTAAAGTTTAATCCTTCTGATGCATACTCAGAAGTAAAAATATTTAATCTATCAACACACAAAACCTTTTCACTACAGGAATTAAATCTCCTAAAAAAAGGTTTAGCATTTGCTCCCACTAAGGGACCTAACCCCTTTGATCTCTTCATAGATTTACATAAATATATTAGGAAGTTAACGCTAAACAGGCACTTCCAAAAAATACAAAAAGACAAATCAACTAATCTGGACACTATAGTTCCATCACAACTAGACGATAAAGACCTAAACGCTCTAATAGATTTGGAATCACTATTAAATGACAATGATAATCCTATGGCGAATAATCTTGTACCCAGCTCTAGTACAACAATTGTAAATTTTCCCTCACATTCAAATTTCAAACCCATTTCTACCTTTTTCCCTACACAGTCTAAAGGGAACTACATTCCGGTATTCGAAAAGTTAGTTCAAGAAGACCTACTACAAATGTGCGAAACATACAAAATAAAAAAAGATAATCTCACTAAGAAAGAAAAGATTATTTTAAAGCAACTAAAAGAAGATAATGAAATAGTAATAAGGGAGGCAGATAAGGGAGGAGGGATTATCATACAGGATAGGGCAGATTACATCAAGGAAGCTATGAGATTACTTGGTGATAATGAAACATACAGACCCCTTAAAACTGACCCAACAGAATGTTATTTACGAGAATATAGGAATCTCCTAGATACGGCTAAACATGAAAACATAATTAACAATTATGAATTCCTCTTTCTATCTATTACTAATCCGAAAGTAGCCACCTTTTACCATACACCCAAAATACATAAATCAAATACTAATCCCCCTGGAAGACCCATTATTTCTGGAATAGGGTCACTCACGACCAAATTGTCAGAATACATAGACTCATTTCTCCAACCATTGGTACCTAAACTCCAATCACACATTAGAGATACACCCGACACCATAAGCAAACTATCTAATATCAAATGGGAAGATAATTTCTGCTGGCTCACACTAGATGTCAGCTCCTTATATACTAACATCCCCCACAATAAAGGTATAGAAGCATTAGACTATTGGCTTAACAAACTATCCAATCTAGAAATAAATAAAATTGAATTCATAAAAGATTCCGCAAAGTTCATCCTACAAAAAAACTACTTTACCTTCAATAACGAACATTTCCTCCAAATAGGTGGCACAGCTATGGGGACGAAATTCGCCCCCAGCTATGCCAACCTATATATGGGTATGTGGGAGGACAAATATATTTGGGACAATAATCCCTTTAAAGATAATATCAAAACATATTTCCGGTTTATTGATGATATCATAGTAATATGGGAACAAAAGGACACTAACAATACAATTCAAGATTTTGTAAACCATATCAATACTAATGACTTTAACCTAACATTTACAGAAAAAACTAATTCAAAAGAGATTGAATTCCTTGACCTGATATTCTATCATGAAGGAAACACTATTCAAACAAAATTATACAGTAAAGCCACAGACAGTAACAGTTATCTAACAGCTACCAGTTGCCATCATCCGGCCTGGATACAAAGCATACCATACGGACAATTTCAACGTATAAAAAGAAATTGTTCCAGACAAACAGACTTCTTACATGAATCAAACATTTTAACCAATAAATTATTAAGCAAAGGATATAAAGCTGATAATATACACAAGGCATTTAATAAAGTAAATAAAATGGATAGAAATAGACTACTAAAAAATCCTAATAAAAACAGCAAAAAACAAAATGACATACCACTAATGATTACAACATACAATGAAGGTGCTAATGCCATTAAAACCATCTTAAACAAACACTGGCATATATTGAAAAAGGATACCCTGCTAAATGACATAACTACAAATAACCCCAAACTAGTCTTTAGGAAGGGTAAAAATATCAGAGCAACCATAGCCCCAAGCAAATTAAAATCAACAACCAAAACTATAAAAACTTCTAACTGGCTGCAAAACAAGACAAAAGGTTTCTTTAAATGCAACCGTCTTAATTGTGAGGCATGTAAACACCACTACAATAACAATAAACCCACCAAAAAAATCACTTCATCCTCAAACCACAAAAGCTGGGAATTGGATTCTATTACTAACTGCAAAACAGATTATGTAGTGTATCTCATCGAATGCAATTGTGGGCTTCAATACGTAGGGCGCACTATTAGACCTTACAAGACCAGACTACTGGAACACATTAGGAACATAGAAAACAGTTTCAAAAAACATAGCGTGTCAAACCATTTTCGCTTAATACACAATTCTAATCCAGCATGTCTAAGAGGCACCATACTTGAACACATCAGGGATCCCCCAGAAGGTATAAGCAGGGAACTCCATCTAAGACGGAGGGAAACACAATGGATACACAAACTAGATTCCATGACTCCCAAAGGCCTCAACAAAGACATTGATATAGCAGCTTTCCTTATTCAGTAAGACACATAACTCTAAAATTCCTGAGTATGCAATAACTTTTTGTAACGACATGTATGTGTTATCTATATCTATCTATTCCCTACAAGACTAAGAACTATATAACATACACTATAGTACTACTTATTTCATAACGAATATTAATAATAACATAATATGTTACATAGATACGTATATATCATGATATACTAACCACCCTGAGACCAAATGACCTGAGTGATATAAAAAATAAGAACTATACATATATAGATACTAACTAGCCAATGAGATTAGTCCAACATTTGACCCTAGAATCTTGATGTATGAAGTTATAGATATCTCGATACAATATATAGTATATACCCTATACATAGGAATATGACTCAAATACACACGAAAGATATATTCCTAGTATAGAACAAATAATAGCCTTCCAAAGGGGCTACATATAATTCTAGAACTTTAGAAAATTCGATATATTGAAATGTCATTTATTCCAAAAATACGGAGCATATAATATACACCTCAAAATAAGCAGATACTGAATAATACATGGGTTTCCAAACAAACAAGCAATACATATATGTACCATAAAATAATAATCATACAAAAATACTGAAGGGATGTATACAACATCAATAACCCATGTACTACAAAATGTGAATAAATGTTTGTGTGAATATTCACCTCATACCATACACCACAATATGATCCTATTGCTGTAGAAAGGATACCACATAATATGAATATATTGTAAATAATGCAATCGAAAATGACAAGGGAAAATGCTGAGTAAGTTAAAGACTACATATCCCATAGATCCTTGTTGTACTCAACCTATCAGTATACATTTCTGCCCTATCACGTGTACCGATATGTAACCAATCACTATACAATGTAATATACTGAAACGAACGTGAAACTAACGTCACGTAACGCGGGCCCACATGACCAATTATACGCTGAGGGCGTGCCGCCGCCCAAAGCGTTCAAAACAAACGATAATGGCCCAGCACTTTATTCTACCCTCTGAAGAAGAAGGATTCAAACCTTTGAAACGCGTCAGGGAATTAACTTCTGTGTAAACACATTTTAATCTACGTTCTATTAGTTGTCTTTTATAATATCCTATTTTGTTCCTCCTGCAGCTAGTTTCACTAGCGCCGCTTTGTGTGCATTTTATTCTGTACTATTTACCTTGGAATACACCACAGCTGCATGCAACTTCTTTAAGAAGCTTGCATTTAAGACTGGGGATTACGCATCCCGCTTTAACCTGTGGAAGGATTCTTTTTAAATATATGTGCTATATACATACCTCATATTGTTTGAGGATGTCAAATGTGAGTGCAATATAAAGTGTATTTTTATGCTCTTTTAAAAAATAAACAGTATTACACTATATATTTTCTTTGTGTCTCCCTGGGTATCTCTATGCTGGAGAAAGTCAATACCAGAACAGAAAGAGCACTCCAAGAGGCCAACCACTAACCCATAGGAAGTGCAAGGGATCAACTCACCTTCAGAAACATATCCCTGCATACTCCAAGAGGTTAACGAACATCACAAGAGGCACCACAGCAGAATACAAGGAGGAAATCCAATCATCTATATATACCCCCAGTGCGGCACACTTACCTCATTCGATTGAGGTAATATCTGGTAAGGGTAGTATATACCAACTATAATCTATATAACTACTACATCTGGAGACTTATTACGAATTATATCATCCCCAGGACTTCTATGAACACTATTTCTAAGTTCATATATTTTATATGCCATCTTTAGCTGGACTTTCATTCATTATTTATTGTTTTATGTCAATATATTTTTTTTTATTATAATATTTTTTTATTTTTTATTTACTTTCTTTTAATATTGTACTTCATACATTATTGTACTTTTTACTTTTCTTCTTTTTGTTATAACATATACTCCTCACATACCCCTACAGTATACTGGACATATAGGCGCTGTATCCACCTTTTGAATATATATATATATATATATATATATATATATATATATATATATATATATATACATACATACACACATTATATATATCCATATAGGTATATATATATATATATATATATATATATATATATATATATATATATATGTATATATATACATATATATATATATATATATATATATATATATATATATATATATATATATATATATATATATATATATATATATATATATATATATATATATATATATATATATACAGGGAGTGCAGAATTATTAGGAAAATGAGTATTTTGACCACATCATCCTCTTTATGCATGTTGTCTTACTCCAAGCTGTATAGGCTCGAAAGCCTACTACCAATTAAGCATATTAGGTGATGTGCATCTCTGTAATGAGAAGGGGTGTGGTCTAATGACATCAACACCCTATATCAGGTGTGCATAATTATTAGGCAACTTCCTTTCCTTTGGCAAAATGGGTCAAAAGAAGGACTTGACAGGCTCAGAAAAGTCAAAAATAGTGAGATATCTTGCAGAGGGATGCAGCACTCTTAAATTTGCAAAGCTTCTGAAGCGTGATCATCGAACAATCAAGCGTTTCATTCAAAATAGTCAACAGGGTCGCAAGAAGCGTGTGGAAAAACCGAGGCGCAAAATAACTGCCCATGAACTGAGAAAAGTCAAGCGTGCAGCTGCCAAGATGCCACTTGCCACCAGTTTGGCCATATTTCAGAGCTGCAAAATCACTGGAGTGCCCAAAAGCACAAGGTGTGCAATACTCAGAGACATGGCCAAGGTAAGAAAGGCTGAAAGACGACCACCACTGAACAAGACACACAAGCTGAAACGTCAAGACTGGGCCAAGAAATATCTCAAGACTGATTTTTCTAAGGTTTTATGGACTGATGAAATGAGAGTGAGTCTTGATGGGCCAGATGGATGGGCCCGTGGCTGGATTGGTAAAGGACAGAGAGCTCTAGTCCGACTCAGACGCCAGCAAGGTGGAGGTGGAGTACTGGTTTGGGCTGGTATCATCAAAGATGAGCTTGTGGGGCCTTTTCAGGTTGAGGATGGAGTCAAGCTCAACTCCCAGTCCTACTGCCAGTTTCTGGAAGACACCTTCTTCAAGCAGTGGTACAGGAAGAAGTCTGCATCCTTCAAGAAAAACATGATTTTCATGCAGGAGAATGCTCCATCACACGCGTCCAAGTACTCCACAGCGTGGCTGGCAAGAAAGGGTATAAAAGAAGAAAATCTAATGACATGGCCTCCTTGTTCACCTAATCTGAACCCCATTGAGAACATGTGGTCCATCATCAAATGTGAGATTTACAAGGAGGGAAAACAGTACACCTCTCTGAACAGTGTCTGGGAGGCTGTGGTTGCTGCTGCACGCAATGTTGATGGTGAACAGATCAAAACACTGACAGAATCCATGGATGGCAGGCTTTTGAGTGTCCTTGCAAAGAAAGGTGGCTATATTGGTCACTGATTTGTTTTTGTTTTGTTTTTGAATGTCAGAAATGTATATTTGTGAATGTTGAGATGTTATATTGGTTTCACTGGTAAAAATAAATAATTGAAATGGGTATATATTTGTTTTTTGTTAAGTTGCCTAATAATTATGCACAGTAATAGTCACCTGCACACACAGATATCCCCCTAAAATAGCTAAAACTAAAAACAAACTAAAAACTACTTCCAAAACTATTCAGCTTAGATATTAATGAGTTTTTTGGGTTCATTGAGAACATGGTTGTTGTTCAATAATAAAATTAATCCTCAAAAATACAACTTGCCTAATAATTCTGCACTCCCTGTATATATATATATATATATATATATATATATATATATATATATATATATATATATATATATATATATAAATAAATATATAGTATACACAGGAATGGACCGCACTCACAGACTGGACTGGGTACACATCCTAAGCCACAGCAAACTCCAAAGCCCTGAACACTGACAGACAGCTGCAAAGTTCCCAGCAACCCAGGCAGTTAACCCAAGAGCAGCCTGGGTGACAGGCCCACAGGGAAGCATTACAAACATTATCAACACAACACACAGAAAACCTGGCACTCGCCAGCAGATATTCAGTAATGTTTAAAAGCAAAACTGGGGGAAGTCAGTTACATTTGGCGCCAAGGATAAAGCCCAGGACCACAACAAGGTCTCCCCCTTCCTGGGACCCTAAACCAGCACCCACACAATGCATACTTCCAAACAAACCAACTGGGAATCTCCCAGGTGACACAGGCTTTTGTAATCTCCCCTATGTAAATCCAAAACACAGGAATGGACCACACTCATAGACTGGACTGGGTACACATCCTAAGCCACAGCAAACTCCACAGCCCTGAACACTGACAGCTGCAAAGTTCCCAGCAACCAGGCAGTTACCCCCAGAGCAGCCTGGGTAACAGGCCCGCAGGGAAGCATTACAAACATTATCAACACCACACACAGAAAACCTGAGAAAAAGACAGATGCGCCACATGGCCCAATATTGTTTGATCCACAGAATTCAATTTTCAAAGCTATATGCTATCGAACTTACAATTTTAAAAGCACTCCAATTAGTGCAGTGGGAGCAGTCTGGGATCTATAACAGTCACCCAGCAGACTGACCTCTTGGGTGAAGATAGATGTTCTGTAGTGAAACACAAAGGGACACAAAGGTGCCTATATGGCCTAGTACAGTCTTATACAAGAAACAGTAGTATGTGTGGTAAGATATATACTCACAAAAAGTGAAGCATCTCTCTTGATGCTAATCAGACAGGATGGGGTCAATGTAGTCACCCAACAGACTGTATCAAGGCTTCCACAGGAGACAAACAGCAGGGGTCCAATGAACAATGTTTAGATCCAAATGAGACACAGTAGCAAGTGTTTGAGTTAAAAAGATATAAAACTTTACTGATATAGATTAAAATACAGCGACGCGTTTCTCAGTCACAGACTGTTTCCTCAGGCTTGATTAAGCCTGAGGAAACAGTCTGTGACTGAGAAACGCGTCGCTGTATTTTAATCTATATCAGTAAAGTTTTATATCTTTTTAACTCAAACACTTGCTACTGTGTCTCATTTGGATCTAAACATTGTTCATTGGACCCCTGCTGTTTGTCTCCTGTGGAAGCCTTGATACAGTCTGTTGGGTGACTACATTGACCCCATCCTGTCTGATTAGCATCAATAGAGATGCTTCACTTTTTGTGAGTATATATCTTACCACACATACTACTGTTTCTTGTATAAGACTGTACTAGGCCATATAGGCACCTTTGTGTCCCTTTGTGTTTCACTACAGAACATCTATCTTCACCCAAGAGGTCGGTCTGCTGGGTGACTGTTATAGATCCCAGACTGCTCCCACTGCACTAATTGGAGTGCTTTTAAAATTGTGAGTTCGATAGCATATAGCTTTGAAAATTGAATTCTGTGGATCAAACAATATTGGGCCATGTGGCGCATCTGTCTTTTTCTCTGTTTTTAGATTATCCTTTGGATCCAGGCCGGGTCCTCTACAGATTGCTGCCTCTTCATCACCCATCTGTAAATCAAAGACTTTTTTTACACAATCTTATTAGTTTATATTTTATTTTGTGCTTAATTTACAATTGTCAAGTTTTATTGGTCTTTAGTTTATTGGTACTGACCTCCTTTGTACTTCACACCCACCATTAATTTTATACTTTATAGTTAACCTAGTGCTATTTTTTAGGGCGCCCCCTATCTTATTGACACAGAAAACCTGTCACTCGCCAGCAGATTCACAGTAATATTTAAAAGCAAAACTGGGGGAAGTCAGTTACATTTGGCTCCAAAGCATCAAGCACAGGACCACAACAAGGTCTCCCCCTTCCTGGGACCCTAAACCAGCACCCACACAATGCATACTTTCATACAAACCAACTTGGAACCTCCCAGGTGACACAGGCTTTTGGCCCCTCGCCATGCCCGACCAAGCCCCTCACCATGCCCGGCCACGCCCCTCATCGCTCCCGGTCACACCCCCATCGCAACGCTCCCGTCGGCCACACTCCCTGACACTCTGCTTCAGCCTTGCTCTGTGCTAAGTGCTGAGTGTCAGGATCCAAATGGCCAGGTATGTTTGTCACGTGCAGTCTCTACTGCGCATGACTGCATCTGACAAACATACTTGGCCATTTATTATATAGGATGAATATTGCATAAATATGCTTTAACATGTTTTTATCTACTTAACTGCAAAGGACTCCAGGGCACTTATATGTGTGTGTGTGTGTATATATATATATATATTTAAATACATATACACACACATAATTACTTATGTACACATATACAGTGTGTATATATATATATATATATATATATATATATATATATATATATATATATATATATATGAAGGTTAGCTCATGCTATTACTCACGCTGATATTAAATATGTAACAATTTGCTGATAGTCACTAATAAATATAAATAAAAGGAAAAAAGGAAAGAGCAATTAACAAAATTATTAACTGCTAAATCGTTACCATGGTCACTCTTTGTAAAGTTAATAATTTTGTTAATTGCTTTTTCCTTTTTTCCTTTGAGATACATATATATATATATATATATATATATATATATATATATATACACACACACACACACAAATCCATCTTTAGACATGTATATGTATGTATGTCGATGTTAAATCCCTTTGCCTTCTTTTTTGTTGCTAACACGTGAGATCTTATTTCTTTGAGCCCTCATAACTCTTTTGTGCAATGTTTTTTTGAATAATTTTTATTAGATAGTGTTATTATGAGTGTAACTGTATTGTGTAATGCAATTTTAATGTGTTTTGTGCAACTTTTATGTTTTGCGAAACAGTTTACCAGAGCTTTGAGGATGTGCTAACCCGACGAGCATTTACTTCAATTGCACTCAAGCAATCGCGTCTACTTTCAACTTGTAATACGAACACAATTTAACAAAAGCGAAAACCTGATATTGCTCACGTGCAAATGTTTGCGCTCCACTTGTAATCTGGCATATAATAGGGGGATGGAGACCAAATTGAGAAAACATCTACAGAAATTGAGCAAAATAGATATGAAAGATGTAAACGTTGTTATTGCCTTCACCAGCTATACTTAGAGACTCTCAAAGACTGCTTCAAGCAGTGAAAATAAGTAAAAAGAGAAATGCCCTTCAGAGAGTATTTGTTGGTACTCTAGAATCACAGGCAGCAAAGAGAATTACAGATCAGCTGGTTACAATGGTTTGTATACAAAAATATTAAACTACCCACCTGTCTATGTCTGTCTAGGTTTAAACTTACCAATAAACCTGAGTTATACATTTCAACATGTTGTGCAGCCTCACGTTTGTCTATTAAACTGCTTCTCCCTATATATATGACAATTTTTAACCAATGATATTTTCACATTTACATCATTGGTGACACATTCATAAAGATACAATATGTTGGAGGAAGGTGGTGGCATTACACTACAGGGAGTGCAGAATTATTAGGGAAATGAGTATTTTGACCACATCATCCTCTTTATGCATGTTGTCTTACTCCAAGCTGTATAGGCTCGAAAGCCTACTACCAATTAAGCATATTAGGTGATGTGCATCTCTGTAATGAGAAGGGGTGTGGTCTAATGACATCAACACCCTATATCAGGTGTGCACAATTATTAGGCAACTTCCTTTCCTTTGGCAAAATGGGTCAAAAGAAGGACTTGACAGGCTCAGAAAAGTCAAAAATAGTGAGATATCTTGCAGGGGGATGCAGCACTCTTAAAATTTCAAAGCTTCTGAAGCGTGATCATCGAACAATCAAGCGTTTCATTCAAAATAGTCAACAGGGTCGCAAGAAGCGTGTGGAAAAACCAAGGCGCAAAATAACTGCCCATGAACTGAGAAAAGTCAAGCGTGCAGCTGCCAAGATGCCACTTGCCACCAGTTTGGCCATATTTCAGAGCTGCAACATCACTGGAGTGCCCAAAAGCACAAGGTGTGCAATACTCAGAGACATGGCCAAGGTAAGAAAGGCTGAAAGACGACCACCACTGAACAAGACACACAAGCTGAAACATCAAGACTGGGCCAAGAAATATCTCAAGACTGATTTTTCTAAGGTTTTATGGACTGATGAAATGAGAGTGAGTCTTGATGGGCCAGATGGATGGGCCCGTGGCTGGATTGGTAAAGGGCAGAGAGCTCCAGTCCGACTCAGACGCCAGCAAGGTGGAGGTGGAGTACTGGTTTGGGCTGGTATCATCAAAGATGAGCTTGTGGGGCCTTTTCGGGTTGAGGATGGAGTCAAGCTCAACTCCCAGTCCTACTGCCAGTTTCTGGAAGACACCTTCTTCAAGCAGTGGCACAGGAAGAAGTCTGCATCCTTCAAGAAAAACATGATTTTCATGCAGGACAATGCTCCATCACACGCGTCCAAGTACTCCACAGCGTGG
Source organism: Bombina bombina (assembly GCF_027579735.1). NCBI lineage: Eukaryota > Metazoa > Chordata > Amphibia > Anura > Bombinatoridae > Bombina > Bombina bombina. The sequence continues at coordinate 340,931,464 of NC_069501.1, read as the reverse complement.
CTGGCAAGAAAGGGTATAAAAGAAGAAAATCTAATGACATGGCCTCCTTGTTCATCTGATCTGAACCCCATTGAGAACCTGTGGTCCATCATCAAATGTGAGATTTACAAGGAGGGAAAACAGTACACCTCTCTGAACAGTGTCTGGGAGGCTGTGGTTGCTGCTGCACGCAATGTTGATGGTGAACAGATCAAAACACTGACAGAATCCATGGCTGGCAGGCTTTTGAGTATCCTTGCAAAGAAAAGTGGTTATATTGGTCACTGATTTGTTTTTGTTTTGTTTTTGAATGTCAGAAATGTATATTTGTGAATGTTGAGATGTTATATTGGTTTCACTGGTAAAAATAAATAATTGAAATGGGTATATATTTGTTTTTTGTTAAGTTGCCTAATAATTATGCACAGTAATAGTCACCTGCAAACACAGATATCCCCCTAAAATAGCTATAACTAAAAACAAACTAAAAACTACTTCTAAAACTATTCAGCTTTGATGTTAATGAGTTTTTTGGGTTCATTGAGAACATGGTTGTTGTTCAATAATAAAATTAATCCTCAAAAATACAACTTGCCTAATAATTCTGCACTCCCTGTATGGCAGCAGTGTTAATTGCAAGGCATTTCCCCTGAATACTAGCTTATTACTGTGGGAGCTTGAACTTGAAGCCTGTTGGAAGCTCCCTTGGGAAGGACAAAAGCATTATAACATAGGTTAGAATTCCTCAAGGGCTATCATGGAGTTATGTAATCCTCAATTTACCCTTATGAACAGTCTGCTCCGTTTGTGCTTGCTGTGTATTATCCACAAAAGCCACTTCTGATTGTGATCACAGGACAAATACACTGACAATACTGGCCTTTGTTTAGAAATCATCATCTAATGAAAAGAATTGCAAGATAGTGATCAAACCCTATGTTATAAAATAATGAATTCAATATTTTAAAATTATATGGAAATCAACTGACCTGAAAGTATCGGCTAGATTTAGAGTTCTGCGGCCAAAGGGGTGCGTTAGCTACGTGTGCTTTTTTTCCCCCGCACCTTTTAAATACTGCTGGTATTTAGAGTTCACAGAATGGCTGCGTTAGGCTCCAAAAAAAGAGCATAGAGCATAATTTAATGCAATGCCAGAATCCGTAAGCAAGCGCTCAGTGTGTTGGGCAGTTTCATTCACCTCTCTCTGTGCCGCGCTGTGCTGTGTCTTCACTGCCTCTGCAGCACCGCTCCGTCTCACCTCCTCAGCGCTCCCCACGGGAGCTATGATCAAAACAAAAGTTCCGGTCTGACTGGTGCAGATAGGATATGTGCAGGGAACTTCACCTTTTTCCCTCAAAGGTAAAAATAGTTGAACAACTGGAATCCTCGCACTCAAAGGGGTAGGTAGAAAAGGGTGAATATAAATAAAGTACCGTTAGTCCAAAGGCTTAAAAGTAGAAAGCTCCTTTATTTAGAAATACACTAAAAAGGCATACACGCCAGCAAGGTAACAAGGTCAAACGCGTTTCATAGTTCTAACTTCTTCAGTGACCTATACCAACACCTGAAAACTCATCCTTAATAAAGGTATTAACCACTCCCCCATTACAGGTGCAAAACATTGGTTCAGGTGTATCACAGAAAAAGGAGGGCAATCACATTTAACATATGTATAGTGTAATTTCTAACAGATAAGCATATTTACAGTTACAGAGAGTTAAGTAAGATATAATTTCATTTTAAAATATTAACATTTATTTGCTGTGGAATTTAATTTAGATGTTATATTTTAAATTTTTAAAGAGACTTAACTTTATTTCTCACAACAAGTTCCTAATTAATGACCAAACCTGATTTATCCACAATATTAAATACCAAGAGCTACTTTGTAATAGTTTCATATGAACTGCTCTAGTGTGAATATATCAGATCATTATGCAAGAAAGCTGACTGATTTTGGAAGTATTTGTAACTATCACCTAATTGTAGAAAGGAATATTATTAGTAAATAAAATTATTGAAAACCTAGAAACTTCCCAACTTTCTCTATCATTGCTATAATCAAAAATCTATAGATATAATTTGTGAACATCCTTATGACTGGTCATGAGTAACAAAAATGCACTAAAAAATGCACTAAAAAATGCACTAAAAATGCTCTCAAAAATGTACTTTAAGAAACACCCAATAAACGGGATACATACCACATTTTATAATACATTCTAATGGAGTGAAAATGAACATAAATTACCCACTATGACCTAAGTCTAATTACTCTACATAAAGTTTAATGTCCCAATCAGAATTAAGTCCCTTTGGGACCCTTGTATTTAATTGGAAAATCCAATATACTTCCTTCTGACTTAAAAGTTTAAGTCTATTTCCCCCCCTCTTGGTTCTCTTTACATGTTGTATACCCTGAAAACTTAGTAGATTTTTATTTCCATTATGCTCATTCTTAAAATGCAGGGCAACTGGAGTGTCCGAATCCTCATCTCCAATAGACCTCAAGTGCTCCAAAAATCTAGTTTTCAGGGGTCTGGTCGTTTGACCAACATACTTTATATTGCAAAGTTTACACGTGAGTAAATATATCACATATGAAGTATTGCAATTTATGTACTCTTTAATTTTAAAAGACTTTTCATCACCCGTGGATTTAAAAGTATCACCCAATAGGGCATATGAACATGATGTACATTTCCTACTTCCACAGTGGAAAAAACCATTTTTTGGTGTAAGCCAATTGTCTGTTGTACTAGTAGGTAGCATAGATGGGGAAAGAATGTTAGCCAGCGTTTTCGATTTACGTGTCACATATTTACAACCTCCTTCTATAATCTTATCATCAACTCTAAGAATAGGGAGAGACTTTTTGATAATTTGACAGATGTCATTATATTCCTTACTGTACATTGTTGTAAATACAGGTTTCTGCTGGTAATCAGCCTTTTTCCTTGATTTACCTTTGATCATGTCTTGTCTAGCCATAGAATCTACTTGTTTCTTAGCCTCTCTTAGATCCTGTATTTTGTATCCCCTTTCCAGAAAACGTTCTGTAGTTTTTACTGAATGTGCTTCATATGCCTCTATGGTGCTACAGTTTCTTTTTGTCCTCATGTACTGGCCTTTTGGTATGGCCTTTATAACATGTCTTGGATGGCTAGATTTAGCCATCAAAAGGGTATTGCCTGCACTCTCCTTCCTATACAGCTCTACTTCTACACTGTGTGTATCAATATTAGGTTTAATTAGTACATCAAGGAAAGGCATTTCTTTTCTACTTGTATTCATAGTGAACTGCAAATTCTGTTGGTTATCAGATAAATAGTCAAAAAAGTCATTCACCATCGAATCATCACCATCAAATATAAACACAAGGTCGTCTATATAACGGCCGTAATATGCAATCCGTTCTTTGAATGGATTACCATCACCAAAGACACGGGACAGCTCCCACCAACCTAAAAATAGGTTGGCATATGTGGGGGCAAATTTCGCCCCCATGGCTGTCCCCTGTCTTTGGCGATAGTAAACCCCCTCTAATAGAAAAAAGTTATGCGAAAGCAAAAATTCAAGGGATTTTAAGATGAATTCTCTAAGATTAACATCATAATCAGTAAACCTCTCTAGACATGATTGTATTGCCACAATACCCTTGTCATGAGGGATGGAGGTATAGAGGGACACAACATCAATGGTGACAATGCAATGCTCATCCAACCATTCCACTTGTTCAATCTGTTTAATGAATTCTGTTGTGTCCCTGATATAGCTCCTAAGGCTCAATACAATGGGTTGTAGTAGAGTGTCAATCATGGCGCTTAATGGTTCATTCAATGAACCAATACCCGCCACTATGGGGCGTCCTGGGGGTGAGGTCATACTCTTATGGATCTTTGGGAGGTAATGAAAAATTGGTACAATAGAGTGTTCAACTAACAAAAACTCAAAATTCGACTTCGTTATAGCACCAATCATTACCGCCCAATCCAAAAGATCATGAAGTATCCTCCTATACCTAAAAGTAGGATTAAGGGAGAGTTTTTCATAGACCTCCTCATCCTGTAACTGTCGAAAAGCCTCCTTTATATAATCAGTTCTGTTAAGGACAACAACATTACCCCCTTTGTCAGAATTGCGTATTACAATGGATGAATTATTCTTAAGTTGTTTTATCGCAATCCTATCCTGTTTACTCATATTATCATTCTTAAAAGTGTTACATTTGTCCATGTTTTTCTTATGTAATTCTATCACTTCTTTTTCAACTGTTCTATGAAAAATTTCTATACTATTGTTTCTTATATGTGCTGGATAAAAGTCAGATCTACTTTTGAACTTTTTTAGAGGAATTTCACTACTCTTTAAGCTATGGATATCTCCCCCTGCTGCCCTATGTAGGTCTGTTAAATCCATTTCAGCACATATATCAACAAAAGATAGAATCCCATCATCCTGTGCTACCTCATCAATTTGATCACCATCCTCCGATTTATCCAAAGCATCGTTGTTATTACCCATTGTTTCAAAAAAATATTTCTTAAGGGTAAGAGATCGTACAAATTTATTAATGTCAACAATGGTCTGGAACAAATCAAAGTGTGAACTTGGTGCAAAACTCAATCCCAATGATAGCACTTTTATCTGATTGTGGGTCAATTTAGCAGATGATAGATTAATTACATTTTTGGATTCTAAACATATTTCCTGCTCTGAGACCTCCGTTGTCTCCTGGGATAACGGTGTGTCCTCCCCTGGCCTACCTGATGACCTCTGCCTACCCCTACCCCTCCTACCTCGTCGTGTCCTACGTTTTTTTCATTTACTTTGGTGTGTAGGATACCCTTCATGTTTTTTGAAACCTGGGAATTAGTGACAACAATATCTTCCCTATCTATAGAGGGCTGTAAAACAAAGGAAGTTGAAGTATTAGTATCCTCTGTAACCCCCTCAAAATCTGATGAATCGTAATCATATTCTGTATCAGTTTCATTAAACTTAACTTTCTTTTTATCCTGTTTGAGATTACTGTTAACTCTCTGTCTCTTCCTCCCTCCTGTATGCATCCATCTATAAACATTCCCCTTCTCATAATCATCCTTATCCCTTGATATTTTAGATTTCTTAAAAAACCATAAATTTTCTTTAAATTCTTCCATTACTCTTTTAATTTTGTCATCATAGCCCTTAAACTCAGGTTTAGTAGATAACGGGCGAATGTAGTCTTGCACTTTCTTAATTTCTAAAATCAAGGTGGATCTCTGCTGTTTTTTATACTCTATGAGTAGATCCATAAGGGCCAGGGAACATTGGGTTAATAGCTCATTCCATTTCCTAATGAAATCTGTGTCTGTTACCTCAAAAGAGGGGAATTTCTTTATTCGTAAGCCCCTTGGAATACGGTGAAACTTTTTATATATGTTAAATGTTTTAACATCAATCTCCAGCCTAGTATTTTGTTTTAACAATTTGTCCATTTTAAAGAAAAGTGAGTCCAAACTCTCTCTTTCCTCCTGTTCTAGTTTGTCGTCATCATAATCCTCACAGTCCTCATAAGTTTCTTCAAATGACTGGAACACATAACTCTCAGCAGCCATGACTTCAAAAAATGCTCCTATTAAGCAGAAGCAACAGACTTCATGCAATAATTCCAAGGATGTAAACTATTTAGTAGGATAGACCTACTGCAGGAGCAAAATTTTTTTTTTTTTAAAGGTGCACACCTTATGCAAAGGTTGCAAAAAAAGAAATTATGAACAGCTAATGTGAGTGATCCCACTAAGGAATCAAGCAGCACATATTATGCACTGATTCCAAAGATGTATGTTGCTGTGTAGAATTATTCCTCTGTTGAGTGTAGAAACTCAGACAATACACTCCATATAAAGATTCAAAAAAGGTGCAAACTGCTATTACTTATGCTCTTTATGCGAGTATGTAAGCATTAACAGCACATTCTTAATTCAAGTGTCCATCATTCTCTTTCAAAAAGATGGCTTCTGAGATAACATTAACAAAAACTCCAGATTTAAGCTTTTGAAATAGCATTAATAGAAACTTCAGGCATATTAATCCCAAGATAACGCTTATCTGTATAAATGAGATTTATTTTTAGGATGCCACTCCATTCAAGGCACTCTGCTTGGCGTTTAGCCTTATAAATGTATATGTATATGGGATCATAAACGGTACATTCACCCAACCTAACCCTATCAGACTAATAGTGCGGTGTAATACAGAGAACACAAGTGCAGTAAAGATGCGATAAATCAATTCCGTCTCCGTGCAGAGAGGTATACAAAAATGTCACTGTTCAAGGTAAATATGTATATCACAATGTTCGCCACACGAGCTGCTTACCCAATGGTGAAGTAGTAGTAATCCAATGCCAGAATCCGTAAGCAAGCGCTCAGTGGAGCACTTGAGGTCTATTGGAGATGAGGATTCGGACACTCCAGTTGCCCTGCATTTTAAGAATGAGCATAATGGAAATAAAAATCTACTAAGTTTTCAGGGTATACAACATGTAAAGAGACCCAAGAGGGGGGGAAATAGACTTAAACTTTTAAGTCAGAAGGAAGTATATTGGATTTTCCAATTAAATACAAGGGTCCCAAAGGGACTTAATTCTGATTGGGACATTAAACTTTATGTAGAGTAATTAGACTTAGGTCATAGTGGGTAATTTATGTTCATTTTCACTCCATTAGAATGTATTATAAAATGTGGTATGTATCCCGTTTATTGGGTGTTTCTTAAAGTACATTTTTGAGAGCATTTTTTAGTGCATTTTTTAGTGCATTTTTTAGTGCATTTTTGTTACTCATGACCAGTCATAAGGATGTTCACAAATTATATCTATAGATTTTTGATTATAGCAATGATAGAGAAAGTTGGGAAGTTTCTAGGTTTTCAATAATTTTATTTACTAATAATATTCCTTTCTACAATTAGGTGATAGTTACAAATACTTCCAAAATCAGTCAGCTTTCTTGCATAATGATCTGATATATTCACACTAGAGCAGTTCATATGAAACTATTACAAAGTAGCTCTTGGTATTTAATATTGTGGATAAATCAGGTTTGGTCATTAATTAGGAACTTGTTGTGAGAAATAAAGTTAAGTCTCTTTAAAAATTTAAAATATAACATCTAAATTAAATTCCACAGCAAATAAATGTTAATATTTTAAAATGAAATTATATCTTACTTAACTCTCTGTAACTGTAAATATGCTTATCTGTTAGAAATTACACTATACATATGTTAAATGTGATTGCCCTCCTTTTTCTGTGATACACCTGAACCAATGTTTTGCATCTGTAATGGGGGAGTGGTTAATACCTTTATTAAGGATGAGTTTTCAGGTGTTGGTATAGGTCACTGAAGAAGTTAGAACTATGAAACGCGTTTGACCTTGTTACCTTGCTGGCGTGTATGCCTTTTTAGTGTATTTCTAAATAAAGGAGCTTTCTACTTTTAAGCCTTTGGACTAACGGTACTTTATTTATATTCACCCATAATTTAATGCCACTGCAACTCTCGATACCAGCGGTGCTTACGGACGTGGCCAGCTTCAAAAACGTGCTCGTGCATAATTCCCCCATAGAAAACAATGGGGCTGTTTGAGCTTAAAAAAAACCTAACACCTGCAAAAAAGCAGCGTTCAGCTCCTAATGCAGCCCCATTGTTTGTTATGCGGAAACACTTCCTAAGTCTGCACCTAACACCCTAACATGAACCCCGAGTCTAAACACCCCTAACCTTACACTTATTAACCCCTAATCTGCCGCTCCGTACACCACGGCAAGCTACATTATAGCTATGTACCCCAAATCTGCTGCCCAAAACACCGCCGACCCCTATATTATATTTATTAACCCCTAATCTGCCCCCCTCAACGTCGCCTCCACCTGCCTACACTTATTAACCCCTAATCTGCCGAGCGGACCGTACCGCTACTATAATAAAGTTATTAACCCCTAATCTGCCTCACTCCCGCCTCAGTAACCCTATAATAAATAGTATTAACCCTTAATCTGCCCTCCCTAACATCGCCGACATCTAACTTCAAGTATTAACCCATAATCTGCCGATCGGAGCTCACCGCTACTCTAATAAATTTTTTAACCCCTAAAGCTAATTCTAACCCTAACCCTAACACCCCCCTAAGTTAAATATAATTTTATTCTAACGAAATAAATTAACTTTTATTAAATAAATTATTCCTATTTAAATCTAAATACTTACCTGTAAAATAAACCCTAATATAGCTACAATATAAATTAAAATTATATTGTAGCTATTTTAGGATTAATATTTCTTTTACAGGCAACTTTGTATTTATTTTAACCAGGTACAATAGCTATTAAATAGTTAAGAACTATTTAATAGTTACCTAGTTAAAATAATTACAAAATTACCTGTAAAATAAATCCTAACCTAAGTTACAATTAAACCTAACACTACACTATCAATAAATAAATTAATTAAATAAACTACCTACAATTATCTCCAATTGAACCTAACACTACACTATCAATAAATTAATTAAATACAATACCTACAAATAAATACAATTAAATAAACTAACTAAAGTACAAAAAATAAAAAATAACTAAGTTACAAAAAATAAAAAAATATTTACAATCATTAGAAAAATATTACAACAATTTTAAACTAATTACACCTACTCTAAGCCCCCTAATAAAATAACAAAGACCCCCAAAATAAAAAAAATGCCCTACCCTATTCTAAAATTAAAATAGAAAAGCTCTTTTACCTTACCAGCCCTGAAAAGGGCCCTTTGCGGGGGACATGCCCCAAAGAATTCAGCTCTTTTGCCTGTAAAAAAAAACCATACAATACCCCCCCCAACATTACAACCCACATACCCCTAATCTAACCCAAACCCCCCTTAAATAAACCTAACACTAAGCCCCTGAAGATCTCCCTACCTTGTCTTCACCACACCGGGTCCCGATATGTCCAGAAGAGCCTCCGATGTCTTGATCCAAGCCCAAGCGGGGGGCTGAAGAGTGACGTCCATCCTTGGGCTGAAGTCTGGATCCAAGCAGCGGCTGAAGAAATCCATCATCGGGCTGAAGTCTTGATCCAAGCGGGCGCTGAAGAAGTCCATAATCGGGATGAAGTCTTCTATGAAGCAGCATCTTCAATCTTCTTTCTTCCGGAGCCATCATCTTCCAGCCGACGCGGAACATCCTCTTCTACCGACACCTACTCGCCGAATGACGGTTCCTTTAAATGACGTCATCCAAGATGGCGTCCGTCGAATTCCGATTGGCTGATAGGATTCTATCAGCCAATCGGAATAAAGGTAGGAAAATTCTGATTGGCTGATGGAATCAGCCAATCAGATTGAGCTTGCATTCTATTGGCTGATCGGAACAGCCAATAGAATGCAATCTCAATCTGATTGGCTGATCGGATCAGCCAATCGGATTAAACTTGAATCTGATTGGCTGATTCCATCAGCCAATCAGAATATTCCTACCTTAATTCCGATTGGCTGATAGAATCCTATCAGCCAATCGGAATTCGAGGGACGCCATCTTGGATGACGTCATTTAAAGGAACCGTCATTTGGCGAGTAGGCGTCGCTTGAAGAGGTTGGATCCGCGTCGGCTGGGAAGAAGATGGCTCCGCTCTGGTAGAAAGAAGATTGAAGATGCGGCTTGATAGAAGACTTCATCCCGATGATGGACTTCCGACTTCAGCCCGATGATGGAGTTCTTCAGCTTGGATCAAGACTTCGGACCCTCTTCTGGACCGATCGCTGAACCCGGTGAGGTGAAGACAAGGTAGGGAGATCTTCAGGGGCTTAGTGTTAGGTTTATTTAAGGGGGGTTTGGGTTAGATTAGGGGTACGTGGGTGGTGGGTTGTAATGTGCGGGGGGGGGGTATTGTATGTTTTTTTTTTACAGGCAAAAGAGCTGAATTCTTTGGGGCATGCCCCGCAAAGGGCCCTTTTCAGGGCTGGTAAGGTAAAAGAGCTTTGAACTTTTTTAATTTAGAATAGGGTAGGGCATTTTTTTATTTTGGGGGGCTTTGTTATTTTATTAGGGGGCTTAGAGTAGGTGTAATTAGTTTAAAATTGTTGTAATATTTTTCTAATGTTTGTAAATATTTTTTTATTTTTTGTAACTTAGTTCTTTTTTATTTTTTTGTACTTTAGTTAGTTTATTTAATTGTATTTATTTGTAGGTATTGTATTTAATTAATTTATTGATAGTGTAGTGTTAGGTTTAATTGTAGATAATTGTAGGTATTTTATTTAATTAATTTATTGATAGTGTAGTGTTAAGTTTAATTGTAGATAATTGTAGGTAGTTTATTTAATTAATTTATTGATAGTGTAGTATTAGGTTTAATTGTAACTAAGGTTAGGATTTATTTTACAGGTGATTTTGTAATTATTTTAACTAGGTAACTATTAAATAGTTATGAACTATTTAATAGCTATTGTATGTGGTTAAAATAATTACAAAGTTGCCTGTAAAATAAATATTAATCCTAAAATAGCTACAATATAATTATAATTTATATTGTAGCTATATTAGGGTTTATTTTACAGGTAAGTATTTAGCTTTAAATAGGATTAATTTATTTAATAATAGTTAATTTATTTCGTTAGATAAAAATTATATTTAACTTAGGGGGGTGTTAGGGTTAGGGTTAGACTTAGCTTTAGGGGTTAATCCATTTATAACAGTAGCGGCGAGATTCGGTCGGCAGATTAGGGGTTAATAATTGAAGTTAGGTGTCGGCGATGTTAGGGAGGGCAGATTAGGGGTTAATACTATTTATTATAGGGTTATTGAGGCGGGAGTGAGGCGGATTAGGGGTTAATACATTTATTATAGTAGCAGTGCGGTTCGGTCGGCAGATTAGGGGTTAATAAGTGTAGGTAAGGTAGCGGTGACGTTGGGGGGGCAGATTAGGGGTTAATAAATATTATGTAGGTGTCAGCGATGTTAGGGGCAGCAGATTAGGGGTACATAGGGATAATGTAGCTGGCGGCGGTGTACGGAGCGGCAGATTAGGGGTTAAAAAAATTTAATAGAGTGGCGGCGGTTTGGGGGGACTCGGTTTAGGGGTACATAGGTAGTTTATGGGTGTTAGTGTACTTTAGAGCACAGTAGTTAGGAGCTTTATAAACCGGCGTTCGCCCAGAAAGCTCTTAACTACTGTTTTTTTTCTGCGGCTGGAGTTTTGTCGTTAGATTTCTAACGCTCACTTCAGCCATGACTCTAAATACCAGCGTTAGAAAGATCCCATTGAAAAGATAGGATACGCAAATGGCGTAGGGGGATCTGCGGTATGGAAAAGTCGCGGCTGTAAAGTGAGCGTTAGACCCTTTCCTGACTGACTCCAAATACCAGAGGGCGGTAAAAACCAGCGTTAGGTGCCTCTAACGCTGGTTTTCACGTCTACCGCCCAACTCTAAATCTAGCCGTATGAAAGCTATGATGGTAACTTTAAAACATAAAACTTTTATTGCAATCAGTGATTAAGTTCTCACTCAAATGCATACAAAAGAGAATATGCCTGGGTTTAAACTTTTCATCCCAGAGGGAAATTAATATAACTTAAAATGGCATATATGAGGTTAAACGGAAACAGAAAAAAATGTAATAACACTACACATTTTTAGATATTAGCTTGTAAGTAATCAGTAGAATTAGGAGAAACTGGGGCCACATTAAAAAAATGTCATGTCATTCCTTGTTGAACTTGTGTATAGCTTTGCATTATTTTAGTAGCTGATCACTGATATGCAATATTAATTCTTTATTCAAGATACATTCTAATAATCATGTTAATATCTAGGGCCCAATTTTATTACAAGGACAGAGGCTTCATATTTTGCTTATAACTTTGATTTACTGCTCAACAGATTTTTATAGTATAACATATAAACTGCCATTAATTAACTCCTTAACGACCGAGGACGTGCAGGGTACGTCCTCAAAAAAAAGGCAGTTAACGCCTGAGGACGTACCCTGCACGTCCTCGGTGTGGAAAGCAGCTGGAAGCGATCCTGCTCGCTTCCAGCTGCTTTCCGGTTATTGCAGTGATGCCTCGATATCGAGGCATCCTGCAATAACCATTTTTAGCCATCCAGTGCAGAGAGAGCCACTCTGTGACCCTCTCTGCACCGGACATTAACGGCTACGTTCGTTGGTGGGTGGGAGCCGGTGTGGGAGGCGGGTGGCGGCCATCGATGGCCTTTGTGATGCAGAGGGGGGAGGGATCGGGGGCGGGGACGACCAGGGGGGCGCGCACGGACGCGCGCGCGTGCACGGGGAGGCCGGGCGGGCGCGTGCACGGGGAGGGAGCGGGTGGGAACCACTACGCTACAGAATTTTTTTAGTTAGAAGTGGGGATCAAAGGGGTAGCTATATTTATTTAGTGATCGGTTTGGCTGGTGGGATATTGGACTGTGGCGGGGGAAGATACACTACTGAAACAAATAACAAATAATAAAAAAAAACATTTTTATTTGCAAACTGGGTACTGGCAGACAGCTGCCAGTACACAAGATGGCCAAAATAAGGCAGAGGGGGAGGGTTAGGGAGCTATTTTGGGGGGATCAGGGAGGTTGGGGGCTAAGGGGGGACCCTACATAGCAGCATATGTAAATATGCTTAAATTTTTTTTTTTAATACCTTTTATTTTAGTACTGGCAGACTTTCTGCCAGTACTTAAGATGGCGGGGACAATTGTGGGGTGGGGGAGGGAAGAGAGCTGTTTGGGAGGGATCAGGGGGTGGCATGTGTCAGGTGGGAGTCTGATCTCTACACTAAAAATAAAATTAACCCTGCAAGCTCCCTACAAACTACCTAATTAACCCCTTCACTGCTGGCCATAATACACATGTGATGCGCAGCAGCATTTAGCGGCCTTCTAATTACCAAAAAGCAACGCCAAAGCCATATATGTCTGCTATTTCTGAACAAAGGGGATCCCAGAGAAGCATTTACAACCATTTGTGCCATAATTGCACAAGCTGTTTCTAAATAATTTTAGTGAGAAACCTAAAGTTTAAAAAAGTGAACAATTTTTTTTTTATTTGATTGCTTTTGGCGGTGAAATGGTGGCATGAAATATACCAAAATGGGCCTAGGTCAATACTTGGGGTTGTCTACTACACTAAACTAGAGCTAAAATTAACCCTAGAAGCTCCCTAGATGCTCTCTAATTAACCCATTCACTGCTGGGCATAATACACGTGTGGTGCGCAGTGGCATTTAGCAGCCTTCTAATTACCAAAAAGCAAAGCCAAAGCCATATATGTCTGCTATTTATGAACAAAGGGGATCCCAGAGAAGCATTTACAACCATTTATGCCATCATTTCATGAGTTGTTTGTAAATAATTTCAGTGAAAAACCTAAAGTTTGTGAAAAAATTTGTGAAAAAGTGAAAAAAAAATTTTATTTGATCGCATTCGGCGGTGAAATGGTGGCATGAAATATACCAAAATGGGCCTAGATCAATACTTTGGGATGTCTTCTAAAAAAATATATATACATGTCAATGGATATTTAGAGATTCCTGAAAGATATTAGTGTTCTAATGTAACTAGCGCTAATTTTGAAAAAAAGTGGTTTGGAAATGGCAAAGTGCTACTTGTATTTATTGCCCTATAACTTGCAAAAAAAGCAAAGAAAATGTAAACATTGGGTATTTCTAAACTTAGGACAAAATTTAGAAACTATTTAGTATGGGTGTTTTTTGGTAGTTGTAGATGTGTAACAGATTTTGGGGGTCAAAGTTAGAAAAAGTGTGTTTTTTCCATTTTTTCCTCATATTTTATAATTTTTTTTATAGTAAATTATAAGATATGATGAAAATAATGGTATATTTTGAAAGTTCATTTAATGGCGAGAAAAACAGTATATAATATGTGTGGGTACAGTAAATGAGTAAGAGGAAAATTTCAGCTAAACACAAACACCGCAAAAGTGTAAAAATAGCCTTGGTCCCAAACGAACAGAAAATGGAAAAGTGCTGTGGTCATTAAAGGGTTAAAGAAAAAACATGAATATAACATCCAATGAGATTAGGATAACATAGGTCAGTATTTTAATTTCCAGTAAAATGGTTAATAGGTATAAATAGACCAGGTAAACAGTTAAACATCCTCTTTTCAATTTGCTGCTCTGCAGATAGGTATTGTTTTATTGATAATATTTTTTTATATATATATATATATATATATATATATATATATATATATATATATATATATTATGTTTCTTCTTACTTTAATCCATATCTCACTGCCTTATATTTATTTATATTTTCGTCTGTTCTCTTATTTTCTATTTTCATTAATTTTTATTTCTTTCTATCGCTTTTGTACTTTATATTTTATAATATTTCTCCAATATTTATCTAAATATCTTTCTTTTTATAAGGATTCTTATTGTTTTTCATTGCTACATTTTGGCAGTTGTGTCTGTTATCTCTCTTATCCATTTTCTTTTTCCTCCATCTTCCTTCTGGTGACATCACAGGACTCATTTTCCCACCTCCTTTCTTTGCTCTGTTATCGAGTGAACTCCCGCCTCCTCCATTACCTCACTCAATACCTCCCTGACACGTCTCTGACAGTTTCTACCAAAAGAATATAATTTTGACTTGCAACAATTGTTACAAGTTTTGTTCTTGCAATAGGAATTGTTTATTTGGATCTTTTCCAGATAAGCCCCGCCAAAAAGTTAACCCCCGCCACCCAAAAAAGATTATAAAAAACAGGATATGAAACTTGATATGAAACTTGTACTTTTTTTTTTTTTTATTATTTTGGAAAAGATCCGGAAAGGGTTTTGTAATAAAAAAGCAACGCATACCACACACGCGCACAGTATCCTGTGCGACAAAGAACAGGGGACACAGGTAGCTGGGCAGGGAGCGCAGAATAAGAGAATACAGAGGTAGTCAAGAAAGGGTCCTTATCCCGACTTTAAAGGGATACTAACCCCTCATTTTTTCTTTCATGATTCAGATAGAGCATGCAATTTTAAGCAACTTTCTCATTTACTCCTATTATCAATTTTTCTTTGTTCTCATGTTATCTTGATTTGAAAAATCAGTAATAAAAGGTTAGGAGCCGGCCCATTTTTTAGTTCAGCACCTTGGTAGAGCTGCTGATTGGTTTGCTACATTTAGCCACAAATCAGCAAGTTCTACCCATATGCTGAACAAAAAATGGTCTGGCTCTAAAACTTACAGTACTGCTTTTTCAAATCAAGATAGCATGAGAACAAAGAAAAATTGATAATAGGAGTAAATTAGAAAGGTGCTTAAAATCTCATGCTCTATCTGAATCATGAAATAAAAAAATTGGGTTTAGTATCCCTTTAAGGTAACTTGGCAGGCTGGGATACAGAGGTCGGCAGCAGGGTCTAGACAAGCTTGGCATTAGAGAACAGGAGGACAGTAGGACACAGAGAGCTAAAGTGGGAGTCAGACAGAGGAAGGAGCTGTACAGACCCTCGGGGCACTTTGAGTGACATGCGGGTACCAGGGGAGTAGGGGTTTGTGTGATTCAGCAGAGGGTGTGGAGCTGAATGTGGCTTTGATCTTCAGGCAATCAAACTATCTTTTGCACCGTTTGTTATTTACTAGGTGAGTACATAGGGTGACATGATAAGTGCTTCTCCTCCTGGGTAAAGTAGATCCATGTAAGAACAGGCGATGGTCAGTTACTGGTCAGTTACAATTTACAATTTCTCACCTCTTAGAACAAAAAGATAAATCCATTTTTAAGTTATTTCCAGTTAGTGTGAGCGTGTGTGCGTGCATTAAATTTGAGCTGTCAAAAGTGTCGGGGCTTAACTTTACACGCGTGCAGTTTTTGCATTAGTGGCTGGGCTTATCTGGAAAAGATCAGTTTATTTTGCTTAAAGAGTTTAATACATACGTTTTAGAACAGTTTAACCTTTTTATAAACAGTGTTTTATTGAAGTCATTTAATTATTTATATAATTATTTTGAGTTATTATAACAATATAATATTAGTTAATATTTTCTTTTTATTAATATTATTACAATGTCTCAAGATACTCCTCAATCTTTGACTGAACCCAATTTACATAATATAATTCAGTCAATGGAAAAGTTTAAACAACAAATGTCTGAACAGATGTAAACTGTCATAGAGAAACAGAAAAAGAGAAAACGATGGCACTACAGGTGATGTGTCCCTGTCAACCAATACTCATACGTCTGACACAATGTGGGGGAGGAGGATACAGTGTTATCTGTAGTGGGACCAAGGTGCTCTACATATAAGAGAAGGCAACCAGAAAAAAAAACAATTGCAGGAGCAATTGCAAAGAATGTACTTAGTTAGCACTCAACATCACCTTATGAATACGCCACAGAGTACTGCCATAGGAAATGGGCCCAAACGAATGCGGTAAATAAAACTTAACTTTTATTAATTAAAAATAAAAAACTAGTGAAAATTTAAAAACCACAGTTGGTGCATGAGTGAATGACTACTGTTCCCCAGGAATAAATTGACTCTGGGATGAAAATTAGTACCCCCAAGCGGAGAAATCATCTAAGGAATGTGACCAAAAGGTATAGGAGAATAATTTAACCACCTAGTAGAGGCTAGGTATTAGGAAACTAATTTATGTTTCTAGCTAGTCAACTAATTGCTGGAAGCTGCCTGTATTGGTGGTATGATTATAAAAATACTAGGTAAGTGTGTTAAAACTGTATAGTCAGTATTGCGTGTATGGATATTAATATATCCCTGAATATTAAGTAACATAAAGGGTTAACACACGACAGACCTCCTTTGGGTCAGATAATAATAGTTTGGGTAACAGATAACATCAGTTTATTAATACCATTTGTAATTATAAATGCCTATTAGAGTGGATTGTTGGTAATATGCTATAAAAGATGCCCCCAGATATATAGTTTGAATCTAAAATAAGAAAAACCCCAGGTTAGATGTGTTACTCACATTTGCATTGGATTATGATTATAATGTATCACCAGGGTTAATGCTATTAAAAAAGGCAGGGGGTCGCTGTCCAAATTATTATGGTTTAAATCATGTAAATATAATTACTTACATTAAGTAGCACACTTATATATATAGGATCAACACTATTGTAGGGGCCAATGTGGGCTCAGGATTAGTACACAAAACGTGGGTATGCCCCTTTAAGACCTTCGCTACAGGTACATTTCAACTTAAGATATTGACTGGTTTTATATTGGGTATACTTATACACTTATAAGCAGTTCTGCCCGCACAAATAGTGGTAAATAGACCAGGGATTACTTTACTTCGATATAAAATATTGTGATTGTAGGTGTTCTGATTATGTGCAATATACACAGGTAAGTTAAATATTGTTATGTCTGCATCTGTCAATACTGGTATGATATTACAGAAGAAGGCACTCCCATTATAATCTGGGTTTATAGTTGTAACCAATAGGATATAAAGTTTGTATCTAGAATGTTTGATATGTTTTTATTCAAGAGAAAATATCCAGTTGATAAGTTCTAGTTCAAACAGCTATAGATTGATCCACATACTAAAATTGTTTAGATGTAGAGTAGAAATAGTTGCCTATGGTTACTTGCGCTAAGCATCACATCTATTATTAGAATCAGCTCATAGTAAGGGCCAAAATAAGCTGAAAGTTAATATATCAGAAATTGGATATATTGCTTTAAAAAAAATAGCTACATGTTAACTCCCACTTTGGCACTAGATAGTCTCCTAAAGGGTATACAAGCGTTTATATCCTGAGCGTGTACTATATATTATATTATCAAAGTGAGAGTAACCAGCTTACAACTTAGATCCAACAATTACTGATTAATCCACACAATATAATTACTTAAATACACCATTAAAATAGTTAGACTGATGTACTAAAAGTTAGCCACAAAACTAGTAAACCATTTGAGCCCTTAGTTTTAAATTAAATTCTTTCTATATTAAGTCACACTCATTGTCACAGAACTGTTTAGTTAAAAACAAGACAGAGAGTCTCAGTACGCCCTGACATGTTTCGCCTTTCGGCTTTGTCAAAGGTGGGGCACCCGCCATTCTACTGGACATTTATAGGCTGAGTAATACTAGGCTTGTACGAATCAGACCTGTTGATTGGTTCCAGGAGATCCGTTGTTGGATTGGTTCTTCAGGGGGGGGGTGTTAGCACGTCACAGAGCGTATTCTATCCGCTGTAACTGAATGTATGCTAAGTGACATCCTATACTAGAACTGAACTGATAGTTAACCTCAATAACGAGATCAAAAAATTATGAGAGACAGCAGACTGCTATGAAACAGTGAGCCCACTATTGGAAAGTTGGTATATTACTACTATGTAGATAGAGCAACGTGCATCTCTCCAATAATACACTAATTAAACATACATGTAAATAAAGTGGATTTTGAACTGACATAACTTCTTCTGCTTCCAACATATTAACTACAGAAGGTGATGTGTGTTTTTGGTTTATACATTGTGTAATGTGCAAATAACAACAAAGTGTAGGATCAAAGACGCTGAAATACTATGCTGGTATATGACCAGTTCTTAGAAAGAATGCAAGGTGAGTAACAGTATATAATTATTGAGATCAAATCAGTGTTGAATAAAGAAAAAAACCCTAACGAACAGTTGTGGGAGAGAGGGAAACAATGAGGATGAGCCAACATATATAAATTGAAAATTCTACAAGAAAGAAGAGTTGGTGAATAAACCCATGAAATAATCTCCCACGTAAGGGATGGAAAAGAGGGAAACAATGGTGTAAAAATGAAATAAGAAGTGAAGTTGGGGTGATAAAAGTATAAATCCAATAAAAGGCTGTTAATATATGTGAAGTGAAATGGGTGAGAATTTATAAACAACATGTATTTGTATAAAAATGCTCAGAACTACATTAATAGTAGATCATCTATACCCTATAACAAGTGGGGTGAGGTAAGTATAATAATATTAACAGCATAAAAATTGTCCCTAATGCAGTGCTGAAAACTTATTTAAAAGTTCATAAGAAACAATAATAGTTATTCTGTTCGTTCAGGCCTTTCGGCTGTACACAATTGAGTAGATATATCCATCTACATTCGGCTCTCAAAAGAGCTTGTTCTAGTTTGCCCCCCCCCCTAATTCCTAGGGAATTTTTTTCAATTCCCTGACATTTAAGATCTCTTGGATTAGAACGCTGGTGTACGAGGAAATATGATGCTACTGAGAAAATCATTTTATAATCTTCCAAATCTTTGGTGGCATTTTTGATGTTTCTGACATGTTCCTGCAGTCTGATACGGAGTTTCCTACTGGTCATACCCATATAGATTTTGGAACAACTGCAATGTAATGCATATATTATGCTTTCCTTTGTGCAGCTGATATAATTCTTCATTTTATGTGTATGCCCAAATAGGTCTTGAATCATATCAGTTTTTCTTATGTACTTGCAGGAGGAGCAAGTGCCACAGGGAAAAGAACCTGCGGCCACTGCCGTTCTCATTTTGCCCACCTGATAGTGGCTGGTGGAGACCATGTTCTTGATGTTAAGGGTTCTCCTGTATCCTATTTGAACTCTATCTCCTACGATTGGTTTGAGATCATGGTCCAGAGTTAAGATGTGCCAGTGTTTATTCAGGATTTCACTTACAGCATGAATGTGAGGATTGTAAATTAAAATGAATATTGTGTGTTCATCCTTGTTCTTGGGTTTTTTCTGTAACAACTCTGTACGGTCTGTATGTATTGCCCTTGTTTTATCCTTTTTAATACTTCTTCTACTGTAACCTCTATCCAGTAGTCTAAGTTCTAGTTGTTTGGCTTGTTGGATAAATAACTGATTATCACTATAATTCCTCTTTAATCGTAGGAATTCACCCACAGGTAAAGATTTAGTGGTCCCTGGAGGATGTGCACTGTTTTTGTGTAATAAACAAACTGTTGGTAGCGGTCTCTTTCCTATAGAGATTTGTTTGAATTTTTCCCTCCAGATCTTTAAATATATTAAGATCTAGGAAATTAATTTCTGATTGACTCATTGAATAGGTCAATTTGATATTTAACTCGTTCTTATTCAAGTTTTGCAGGAAAATTTCTAATTCTTCTTTGCTACCTTCCCACATAAATAGGATATCATCTATGTACCGAATCCAAAACAGTATTTTGTTGGTCTCTACTGTATGGGAATCATTAAACACCACATGTTTCTCCCAGAATCCTAAAAATAAGTTGGTATATGTTGGGGCACATCTCAGTGCCCTGGTTTGTAGGTAAAACTGTTTAGCAAAGTTGAAGAAGTTGTATTTGAGGACAAACTCCAAGAGTTTAAGGATGAAATGATCATGATTACAGTCTTCAGTGGAACCCTGCTCTAAGAAAAATTTGATGGCTTTTAGTCCCTTATCATGTTCTATGGAGGTGTAAAGGGATTCAACATCTGCGGTTACTAACCAAGTTTCTTTTTTAGTATTGATATTCTCAAGTCTTTGTAATACCTCCATAGTGTCTTTCACGAATGAAGGCAAAGCCTCCACAAATTATCTTAGCCTGTGATCTACATATTGGCTTGCACACTCAGATAGGCACTCATTGCCTGATACGATGGGCCTACCCGGTGGATTAGTGATATTTTTATGAACCTTGGGAATAGTTGTAACCAATAGGATCTAAAGTTTGTATCTAGAACGTTTGATATGTTTTTATTCAAGAGAAAATATCCAGTTAATAAGTTCTAGTTCATACAGCTATAGATTGATCCATATACTAACATTGATTAGATGTAGAGTAGAAATAGTTGCCTATGGTTACTTGCGCTAAGCATCACAGCTATTATTAGAATCAGCTCATAGTAAGGGCCAAAATAAGCTGAAAGTTAATATATCAATATTGGATGTATCGCTTTAAAAAAAATAGCTACATGTTAACTCCCACTTTGGCACTAGATAGTCTTCTAAAGGGTATACACACATTTATATCCTGAGTAAACTGTCATAGCTTCAGTTAATAATAATCCTCAAATTTCTATTCACAAAAAAGCATTAAAGAAAACAAAGCATTTAACAAAATCCTTATCTAAAAAATCTCCAATTAAAAGACATTTTAAGTCTGTTGTACGTCTGCCTTGTTCAGACAATAGAGATTCTGCGTTACAAAAACAAGATGATGATTTTAATTCAGACTCTGATTCTGAAAATATTTTTCAGTTTAAAAAGATTACTGATCGCAGAAAACATGTAGACCTATTTTCTACAACTGAGTTGGACTACTCGTATGAATTATCTAAAGAGGAATTTAATAATAAGTATGATAATGAGGATAGCGATAATTTTCAGTTATTATTTCTGATTCCTCTTCATCTAAAGAATTTTCCAAAAAGAAAAAGAGAAAATTTGTTAGTTCTCCGAAGTCTAAGCTTTTTGACAACAAAGGAGATTTATTTACAGATCCTGATGAACTTCAACACCCTAGATCCTCCCAATAGAGACCATCCAAAAGGGTTGCAATGTTCTTAGAGTATTATATCAGGAAACCAAGTCTACCCTGAAAGCAAAATGTCCCAGACCAAATCTTCCGCATAATACCAATTTAACTCCTGAAATAGATGCAATTTTTTTTAAAATTCATTGGTTATAAAGATTTTAATTTCAGGAAAGGTCCTGCCCGATATTTAAAAGTATGTCAGGATAAATTACTTGATGTTTTGTGGCCTGTAACTAAATTATTTGAAATTTCAAATATTAACCATTTTACTGGACATTCAAATACTGACCTATGTTGTCCTAATCTCATTGTATGTTATATTCATGTTTTTGCTTTAATTTATGGCAGTTTATATGTTATACTTTAAAAATCTGTTGAGCAGTAAAGAAAAGTTATAAGCAAAATATTCGTATGTGTCTCTTTAATAAAATCTAGATTATTCCGTCATAATATTAGGATAATCGGAATGATCTAACGGCCTCTGACCTTGCAAGGTTCTGTAAGAAATCTTACTAGTACTACAAAGCTCCAGTTGAAATTCTCTTTACCATGAGAACAATGTGTGTCACAAAGTGAAGAAGAAGCAAAGGAGCTCACAACAAAAAATAAAAATTTAATTTGGAAAAAAAAAGAAACATTTTTTTTTTAATGCACACAGTAGAAATCAAATAAATCTAAAATATAGATGCAAAAAATTTATCTAAAGTTTGTACTTATATTTCAAATTTCAAACCATATTGTTTTTGTATAATGTAAAATGAGCTACCTTGCTTCTGCTAGTGGGCGTAGCTGAAAGTTCTCTTCCAGGTTTTGGCATATTTTCTAAAAATGTTTTATCTCCTGATCAGGTTTTGTGTCAAAATAAGCAAAACAGATACACCTAGATTACGAGTTTTGCATTAGGGTTAAAAAGCAGTGTTGAGAGGTCCCAACGCTGCTTTTTAATGCCTGTTGGTATTATGAGTCTTGCAGGGACAGGTGTACCGCTCACTTTTTTAGCCAGACTCTGAAATACCTCAAATCCACTTACGTCAATTGCGTATCCTATATTTTCAATGGGACTTGCATAGCGCCGGTATTACAAGTCTGACAAAAAGTGAGCGGTAGACCCTCTCCTGTCAAGCCTGGTACCGCATTTTAAAGTCAGTAGTTAATAGTTTTACACTACAACGCCGTAGCATAAAACTCTTAAAGGGCCACTGTAAGTAAATATTTTCTATGCCTGTTACTAACTAACTACCCCAAATATGCTTTTTATCAATAGCATTTCATTAACATATCTCTAGCGTATATAAGAAATCTTGTCTGCAAATTTAATTGTTTTCCAATCCCACTCCGTGGGTATCCTTTGCTCTGTACCAATCCATTTACAATACCTAGGTTTCAAAATGGTGCTTTAAACACAAAGTTATTGGTTTAAGTATTTTGAACACTCAGTGCTGAAAATAGTGGGCAGGATAACATGACATCATCGGCAAATAAAAGATAAAACTTCGTTTTGGAGAAAATATAGGTCAGTAGGTTTTAATTAATGTTTATTAACTTTAATATGTTAGTTGTTTAGCTTAAAAATTATAACAGAAAGTAATCCTTTAAATAAAGTGCTAAAAAGTACACTAACACCCATAAACTACCTATTAACCCCTAAACCAAGATGGCGTCCCTTCAGTTCCTATTGGCTGATAGAATTCTATCAGCCAATCGGAATTAAGGTAGAAAAAATCCTATTGGCTGATGCAATCAGCCAATAGGATTGAAGTTCAATCCTATTGGCTGATCCAATCAGCCAATAGGATTGAGCTTGCATTCTATTGGCTGTTCCAATCAGCCAATAGAATGCAAGCTCAATCCTATTGGCTGATTGCATCAGCCTATAGGATTTTTTCAACCTTAATTTCTGATTGGCTGATAGAATTCTATCAGCCAATCGGAATTGAAGGGACACCATCTTGGATGACGTCACTTAAAGGAACCTTCATTCAGTCGTCGGCCGTCGGATGAAGAGGATGCTCCGCGTCGCATGTCTTGAAGATGGACCCACTCTGTGCCGGATGGATGAAAATAGAAGATGCCGTCTGGATGAAGACTTCTGCCCATCTGGAGGACCTCTTCTGCCCGGCTTGGATGAAGACTTCTGCCCATCTGGAGGACCACTTTTGACCGGTTGGGTGAAGACGTCTCATGGTAGGGTGATCTTCAGGGGGTTAGTGTTAGGTTTTTTTAAGGGGGGATTGGGTGGGTTTTAGAGTAGGGTTGGTTGTGTGGGTGGTGGGTTTTAATGTTGGGGGGTATTTGTACTTTTTTTACAGGTAAAAGAGCTGATTACTTTGGGGCAATGCCCCGCAAAAGGCCCTTTTAAGGGCTATTTGTAATTTAGTGTAGGGTAGGGCTTTTTATTTTGGGTGGCTTTTTTATTTTGTTAGGGGGATTAGAGTAGGTGTAATTAGTTTAAAAATCTTGTAATTATTTTATTATTTTCTGTGATTTTTTTTGCCTGTAAAAAAAACATACAATACCCCCCCCAACATTACAACCCACCACCCACATACCCCTAATCTAACCCAAACCCCCCTTAAATAAACCTAACACTAAGCCCCTGAAGATCTTCCTACCTTATCTTCACCATACCAGGTTCACCGATCCGTCCTGAAGAGCTCCTCCGATGTCCTGATCCAAGCCCAAGCGGGGGGCTGAAGATGTTCATGATCCGGTAGAAGTCTTCATCCAAGCGGGGCAGAAGAGGTCTTCCATCCGATTGAAGTTTTCATCCAAGCGGGGCAGAAGAGGTCTTCCATCCGATTGAAGTCTTCATCCAGGCGGCATCTTCTATCGACATCCATCTGGAGCGGAGCGGCAGCATCCTGAAGACCTCCGACGCAGAACATCCATCCTGGCCGACGACTGAACGATGAATGACGGTTCCTTTAAATGACGTCATACAAGATGGCGTCCCTCGAATTCCGATTGGCTGATAGGATTCTATCAGCCAATCGGAATTAAGGTAGGAAAAATCTGATTGGCTGATTGAATCAGCCAATCAGATTTAGCTCGCATTCTATTGGCTGATCGGAACAGCCAATAGAATGCGAGCTCAATCTGATTGGCTGATTGGATCAGCCAATCGGATTGAACTTGATTCTGATTGGCTGATTCCATCAGCCAATCAGAATATTCCTACCTTAATTCCGATTGGCTGATAGAATCCTATCAGCCAATCGGAATTCGAGGGACGCCATCTTGGATGACGTCATTTAAAGGAACCATCATTCGTCGTTCAGTCATTGGCCAGAATGGATGTTCCGCGTCGGAGGTCTTCAGGATGCTGCCGCTCTGCTCCAGATAAATGTTGATAGAAGATGCCGCCTGGATGAAGACTTCAATCGGATGGAAGACCTCTTCTGCCTCGCTTGGATGAAGACTTCAATCGGATGGAAGACCTCTTCTGCCCCGCTTGGATGAAGACTTCTACCGGATCATGGACATCTTAAGCCCCCTGCTTGGGCTTGGATCAGGACATCGGAGGAGCTCTTCAGGACGGATCGGTGAACCTGGTATTGTATGTTTTTTTTACAGGCAAAAGAGCTGAACTTCTTGGGGCATGCCCCGCAAAGGGCCCTGTTCAGGGCTGGTAAGGTAAAAGAGCTTTTAACTTTAGTAATTTAGAATAGGGTAGGGAATTTTTTATTTTGGGGGGCTTTGTTGTTTTATTAGGGGGCTTAGAGTAGGTGTAATTAGTTTAAAAATTGTTGTAATATTTTTCTTATGTTTGTAGATATTTTTTTATTTTTTGTAACTTAGTTCTTTTTTATTTTTTGTACTTTAGTTAGTTTATTTAATTGTAGTTATTTGTAGATATTGTATTTAATTAATGTATTGATAGTGTAGTGTTAGGTTTAATTGTAGGTAATTGTAGGTATTTTATTTAATTAATTTAATGATAGTATAGTGTTAGGTTTAATTGTAACTTAGGTTAGGATTTATTTTACAGGTAATTTTGTAATTATTTTAACTAGGTAACTATTAAATAGTTCTTAACTATTTAATAGCTATTTTACATTGTTAAAATAATTACAAAGTTAACTGTAAAATAAATATTAATCCTAAAATAGCTACAATGTAATTATAATTTATATTGTAGCTATATTAGGATTTATTTTACAGGTAAGTATTTAGCTTTAAATAGGAATAATTTATTTAATAAGAGTTAATTAATTTCGTTAGATTAAAATTATATTTAATTTAGGGGGCAGACTTAGCTTTAGGGGCTAAATACATTTATTAGAATAGCGGTGAGCTCCGGTCGGCAGATTAGGGGTTAATAATTGAAGTTAGGTGTCGGCGATGTTAGGGAGGGCAGATTAGGGGTTAATACTATTTATTATAGGGTTAGTGAGGCGGATTAGGGGTTAATAACTTTATTATAGTAGCGCTCAGGTCCGCTCGGCAGATTAGGGGTTAATAAGTGTAGGCAGGTGGAGGCGACGTTGTGTGGGGCAGATTAGGGGTTAATAAATATAATATAGGGGTTGGCGATGTTAGGGCAGCAGATTAGGGGTACATAGGGATAATGTAAGTAGCGGCGGTTTACGGAGCGGCAGATTAGGGGTTAATAATAATATGCAGGGGTCAGTGATAGCGGGGGCGGCAGATTAGGGGTTAATAAGTGTAAGGTTAGGGGTGTTTAGACTCGGGGTACATGTTAGAGTGTTAGGTGCAGACGTAGCAAACAATGGGGCTGCGTTAGGAGCTGAACGCGGCTTTTTTGCAGGTGTTAGGTTTTTTTTCAGCTCAAACAGCCCCATTGTTTTCTATGGGGGAATCGTGCACGAGCACGTTTTTGAGGCTGGCCGCTTGCGTAAGCAACTCTGGTATCGAGAGTTGAAGCTGCGTTAAAAATGCTCTACGCTCCTTTTTTGGAGCCTAACGCAGCCTTTATGTGGACTCTCAATACCAGAGTTATTTTTATGGTGCGGCCAGAAAAAAGCCGGCGTTAGCTACGCGGGTCCTTGCCGACAAAACTCTAAATCTAGCCGTTAGTGCGTTCAACCCATGTAAAATCTGCACTATAATTTCTCTGCAGTTTGCAGTGTTTTTGAAAATAAGCGCCTTAGTAAGAGTGGAGGGGGTTCTACAGGGAGTGCAGAATTATTAGGCAAGTTGTATTTTTGAGGATTAATTTTATTATTGAACAACAACCATGTTCTCAATGAACCCAAAAAACTCATTAATATCAAAGCTGAATAGTTTTGGAAGTAGTTTTTAGTTTGTTTTTAGTTATAGCTATTTTAGGGGGATATCTGTGTGTGCAGGTGACTATTACTGTGCATAATTATTAGGCAACTTAACAAAAAACAAATATATACCCATTTCAATTATTTATTTTTACCAGTGAAACCAATATAACATCTCAACATTCACAAATATACATTTCTGACATTCAAAAACAAAACAAAAACAAATCAGTGACCAATATAGCCACCTTTCTTTGCAAGGACACTCAAAAGCCTGCCATCCATGGATTCTGTCAGTGTTTTGATCTGTTCACCATCAACATTGCGTGCAGCAGCAACCACAGCCTCCCAGACACTGTTCAGAGAGGTGTACTGTTTTCCCTCCTTGTAAATCTCACATTTGATGATGGACCACGGGTTCTCAATGGGGTTCAGATCAGGTGAACAAGGAGGCCATGTCATTAGATTTTCTTCTTTTATACCCTTTCTTGCCAGCCACGCTGTGGAGTACTTGGACGCATGTGATGAAGCATTGTCCTGCATGACAATCATGTTTTTCTTGAAGGATGCAGACTTCTTCCTGTACCACTGCTTGAAGAAGGTGTCTTCCAGAAACTGGCAGTAGGACTGGGAGTTGAGCTTGACTCCATTCTCAACCCGAAAAGGCCCCACAAGCTCATCTTTGATGATACCAGCCCAAACCAGTACTCCACCTCCACCTTGCTGGCGTCTGAGTCGGACTGGAGCTCTCTGCCCTTT
Organism: Bombina bombina; assembly: GCF_027579735.1. Taxonomy (NCBI): domain Eukaryota; kingdom Metazoa; phylum Chordata; class Amphibia; order Anura; family Bombinatoridae; genus Bombina; species Bombina bombina. The sequence goes on along the minus strand of NC_069501.1, from coordinate 340,903,964 downwards.
ACCAATCCAGCCACGGGCCCATCCATCTGGCCCATCAAGACTCACTCTCATTTCATCAATCCATAAAACCTTAGAAAAATTAGTCTTGAGATATTTCTTGGCCCAGTCTTGACGTTTCAGCTTGTGTATCTTGTTCAGTGGTGGTCGTCTTTCAGCCTTTCTTACCTTGGCCATGTCTCTGAGTATTGCACACCTTGTGCTTTGGGCACTCCAGTGATGTTGCAGCTCTGAAATATGGCCAAACTGGTGGCAAGTGGCATCTTGGCAGCTGCACGCTTGACTTTTCTCAGTTCATGGGCAGTTATTTTGCGCCTTGGTTTTTCCACACGCTTCTTGTGACCCTGTTGACTATTTTGAATGAAACGCTTGATTGTTCGATGATCAAGCTTCAGAAGCTTTGCAATTTTAAGAGTGCTGCATCCCTCTGCAAGATATCTCACTATTTTTTACTTTTCTGAGCCTGTCAAGTCCTTCTTTTGACCCATTTTGCCAAAGGAAAGGAAGTTGCCTAATAATTATGCACACCTGATATAGGGTGTTGATGTCATTAGACCACACCCCTTCTCATTACAGAGATGCACATCACCTAATATGCTTAATTGGTAGTAGGCTTTCGAGCCTATACAGCTTGGAGTAAGACAACATGCATAAAGAGGATGATGTGGTCAAAATACCCATTTGCCTAATAATTCTGCACTCCCTGTATATATTTTTTTAACTCTTTTGAAAACCCCATATGAATATTGATTTTTAACAATTAAGTTTAGTTATGCCTTGGATCTAAGTTTGCACCTCACTGGAAGCATAAAAAACTAAGCATAAAGACCTCTGGTTAAAAATAAAAAGCTGCCCCAATTGCCCCCAAAATAAAGAGGACAGTACATTAACATAAAATAAAAATATGAACATTTTTATTTTTATCTTTTTTTAAAAACCACACAAAACAGTTATAAATGGTTAAAGTGAGGGTGGGATATGTAAAGTGCCTTTACCTGGAGGTCAATGGGGGACAGTTTTTTTCCCTATAAATATATATGTATATTCTTATATACATATTTATGTGTTTGTATGTGTATATAAACACATAAATATATATTATTTATTATTATTATCATCAGGTATTTGTAGAGCGCCAACAGATTCCGCAGCGCTATAAATATAGGTGGTAAACATGATAACATTTATAGGGATTAGATGGGTAGAGGGCCCTGCCGAGAGTTGCACTGTTGTAGTCGGCTCTTATGAAACATAGAAACATAGAAACATAGAATTTGACGGTAGATAAGAACCAAAAAGGCCCACAAGTCTACCCATATTACATGTTACTTTTTCCTTAGGATAGCCTTATGCATGTCCCAGGCGTTTTTAAATTCCTTTACAGTCTTTGTGTTTACCACCTCAAATGGAAGTTCATTCCATGAATCCACCACCCTTTCTGTAAAAAAATGCTTCCTTAAATTTCTCCTGAATCTTCTACCCTCTAACTTTAGATTGTGACCCCTTGTTTTGGCATTTATTTTTTTGTGAAAAATGCTTTCAGCTTCTATTTTATTAAATCCGTTCATGAAGGCAATCTACAAACAGCTGGGCTTATAGGCTTACACTTTATATGTACTGTACATGACATATACATATAGGTTTATTTATTGCTGCCCAACGCTGTATGATTTGCCCCCCTGTGCTGCGCTAGGTGTCTTGCTATGGCAAAACGAGTCTGCTATTGGAACACATGTAAGTGTGCTCTAGTGAGTGCTTGGCGTTTGGCAATGCGTGGTTGCGTACAAATTGTGCCATACCTGTAATACCAGTCCACATTTACCTAAGCACAATATTACCCTCCACTTATAATCTAGTCCATTATTTCCCTACAATCTACAGCTTCCTTTGAGTTACCGAAAACTTTTGTTAAAGGGACACTGATTCTAAATTTTTTCTTTCTTGATTCAGATAGAGCATGCAATTTTAATCAACTTTCTAATTTACTCCTATTATCAATTTTCTTCGTTCACTTGCTATCTTTATTTGAAAAAGAAGGCATCTAAGCTTATTTTATAGTTCAGAACCGTGGACAGCACTTTTGTATTGGTGGATGAATTTATCCACCAATCAGCAAGAACAACCCAGGTTGTTCACCAAAAATGGTCCGGAATCTAAACTTACATTCTTGCATTTCAACTTAAGATACCAACGGCTAGATTTAGAGTTCGGCGGTAGCCGTCAAAACCAGCGTTAGAGGCTCCTAACGCTGGTTTTGGGCGCCCGCTGGTATTTGGAGTCAGTGATTAAAGGGTCTAACGCTCACTTTACAGCCGCGACTTTTCCATACCGCAGATCCCCCTACGCCATTTGCGTAGCCTATCTTTTCAATGGGATCTTCCTAACGCCGGTATTTAGAGTCGTTTCTGCAGTGAGCGTTAGAGCTCTAACGACAAGATTCCAGCCGCCTGAAAATAGCAGGAGTTAAGAGCTTTCTGGCTAACGCCGGTTTATAAAGCTCTTAACTACTGTACCCTAAAGTACACTAACACCCATAAACTACCTATGTACCCCTAAACCGAGGTCCCCCCACATCGCCGCCACTCGATTAAAAATTTTAACCCCTAATCTGCCGACCGCCACCTACGTTATACTTATGTACCCCTAATCTGCTGCCCCTAACACCGCCGACCCCTGTATTATATCTATTAACCCCTAACTTGCCACCCACAACGTCGCCGCAAGCTACTTAAAATAATTAACCCCTAATCTTCCGACCGCAAATCGCCGCCACCTACGTTATCCCTATGTACCCCTAATCTGCTACCCCTAACATCGCCGACCCCTATGTTATATTTATTAACCCCTAATCTGCCCCCCACAACGTCGCCGACACCTACCTACACTTATTAACCCCTAATCTGCCGAGCGGACCTGAGCGCTACTATAATAAAGTTATTAACCCCTAATCCGCCTCACTAACCCTATCATAAATAGTATTAACCCCTAATCTGCCCTCCCTAACATCGCCGACACCTACCTTCAATTATTAACCCCTAATCTGACGACCGGAGCTCACCGCTATTCTAATAAATGTATTAACCCCTAAAGCTAAGTCTAACCCTAACACTAACACCCCCCTAAGTTAAATATAATTTTTATCTAACGAAATAAATTAACTCTTATTAAATAAATAATTCCTATTTAAAGCTAAATACTTACCTGTAAAATAAATCCTAATATAGCTACAATATAATTTATAATTATATTATAGCTATTTTAGGATTAATATTTATTTTACAGGCAACTTTGTAATTATTTTAACCAGGTACAATAGCTATTAAATAGTTAAGAACTATTTAATAGTTACCTAGTTAAAATAATAACAAATTTACCTGTAAAATAAATCCTAACCTAAGATATAATTAAACCTAACACTACCCTATCAATAAAATAATTAAATAAACTACCTACAATTACCTACAATTAACCTAACACTACACTATCAATAAATTAATTAAACACAATTGCTACAAATAAATAAAATTAAATAAACTATCTAAAGTACAAAAAATAAAAAAGAACTAAGTTACAGAAAATAATAAAATATTTACAAAGATAAGAAAAATATTACAACAATTTTAAACTAATTACACCTACTCTAAGCCCCCTAATAAAATAACAAAGCCCCCCAAAATAAAAAATTCCCTACCCTATTCTAAAATACAAATATTACAAGCTCTTTTACCTTACCAGCCCTGAACAGGGCCCTTTGCGGGGCATGCCCCAAGAATTTCAGCTCTTTTGCCTGTAAAAAAAAACATACAATACCCCCCCCCAACATTACAACCCACCACCCACATACCCCTAATCTAACCCAAACCCCCCTTAAATAAACCTAACACTACCCCCCTGATGATCTTCCTACCTTGTCTTCACCATGCCAGGTTCACCGATCCGTCCTGGCTCCAAGATCTTCATCCAACCCAAGCGGGGGCTAGACATCCACTGAAGAAGTCCAGAAGAGGGTCCAAAGTCTTCCTCCTATCCGGCAAGAAGAGGACATCCGGACCGGCAAACATCTTCTCCAAGCGGCATCTTCTATCTTCTTCCATCCGATGACGACCGGCTCCATCTTGAAGACCTCCAGCGCGGATCCATCCTCTTCTTCCGACGACTAGACGACGAATGACGGTTCCTTTAAGGGACGTCATCCAAGATGGCGTCCCTCGAATTCCGATTGGCTGATAGGATTCTATCAGCCAATCGGAATTAAGGTAGGAATTTTCTGATTGGCTGATGGAATCAGCCAATCAGAATATAGTTCAATCCGATTGGCTGATCCAATCAGCCAATCAGATTGAGCTCGCATTCTATTGGCTGTTCCGATCAGCCAATAGAATGCGAGCTCAATCTGATTGGCTGATTGGATCAGCCAATCGGATTGAACTTGATTCTGATTGGCTGATTCCATCAGCCAATCAGAAAATTCCTACCTTAATTCCGATTGGCTGATAGAATCCTATCAGCCAATCGGAATTCGAGGGACGCCATCTTGGATGACGTCCCTTAAAGGAACCGTCATTCGTCGTCTAGTCGTCGGAAGAAGAGGATGGATCCGCGCTGGAGGTCTTCAAGATGGAGCCGGTCGTCATCGGATGGAAGAAGATAGAAGATGCCGCTTGGAGAAGATGTTTGCCGGTCCGGATGTCCTCTTCTTGCCGGATAGGAGGAAGACTTTGGAGCACCGGATTATGGATCGCCAACCCCCGCTTGGGTTGAATGAAGATCTTGGAGCCAGGACGGATCGGTGAACCTGGTATGGTGAAGACAAGGTAGGAAGATCTTCAGGGGATTAGTGTTAGGTTTATTTAAGGGGGGTTTGGGTTAGATTAGGGGTATGTGGGTGGTGGGTTGTAATGTTGGGGGGGGGGTATTGTATGTTTTTTTTTACAGGCAAAAGAGCTGAAATTCTTGGGGCATGCCCCGCAAAGGGCCCTGTTCAGGGCTGGTAAGGTAAAAGAGCTTGTAATATTTGTATTTTAGAATAGGGTAGGAAATTTTTTATTTTGGGGGGCTTTGTTATTTTATTAGGGGGCTTAGAGTAGGTGTAATTAGTTTAAAATTGTTGTAATATTTTTCTTATGTTTGTAAATATTTTATTATTTTCTGTAACTTAGTTCTTTTTTATTTTTTGTACTTTAGATAGTTTATTTAATTGTATTTATTTGTAGCAATTGTGTTTAATTAATTTATTGATAGTGTAGTGTTAGGTTAATTGTAGGTAATTGTAGGTAGTTTATTTAATTATTTTATTGATAGGGTAGTGTTAGGTTTAATTATATCTTAGGTTAGGATTTATTTTACAGGTAAATTTGTTATTATTTTAACTAGGTAACTATTAAATAGTTCTTAACTATTTAATAGCTATTGTACCTGGTTAAAATAATTACAAAGTTGCCTGTAAAATAAATATTAATCCTAAAATAGCTATAATATAATTATAATTTATATTGTAGCTATATTAGGATTTATTTTACAGGTAAGTATTTAGCTTTAAATAGGAATTATTTATTTAATAAGAGTTAATTTATTTCGTTAGATAAAAATTATATTTAACTTAGGGGGGTGTTAGTGTTAGGGTTAGACTTAGCTTTAGGGGTTAATACATTTATTAGAATAGCGGTGAGCTCCGGTCGGCAGATTAGGGGTTAATAATTGAAGGTAGGTGTCGGCGATGTTAGGGAGGGCAGATTAGGGGTTAATACTATTTATGATAGGGTTAGTGAGGCGGATTAGGGGTTAATAACTTTATTATAGTAGCGCTCAGGTCCGCTCGGCAGATTAGGGGTTAATAAGTGTAGGCAGGTGTCGGCGACGTTGTGGGGGGCAGATTAGGGGTTAATAAATATAACATAGGGGTCGGCGATGTTAGGGCAGCAGATTAGGGGTACATAGGGATAACGTAGGTGGCGGCGGTTTACGGAGCGGCAGATTAGGGGTTAAAAGTGTAATGCAGGGGTCAGCGATAGCGGGGGCGGCAGATTAGGGGTTAATAAGTGTAAGGTTAGGGGTGTTTAGACTCGGGGTACATGTTAGAGTGTTAGGTGCAGACGTAGGAAGTGTTTCCCCATAGGAAACAATGGGGCTGCGTTAGGAGCTGAACGCTGCTTTTTTGCAGGTGTTAGGTTTTTTTTCAGCTCAAACAGCCCCATTGTTTCCTATGGGAGAATCGTGCACGAGCACGTTTTTGATGCCGGCCGCGTCCGTAAGCAACTCTGGTATCGAGAGTTGCATTTGCGGTAAATATGCTCTACGCTCCTTTTTTGGAGCCTAACGCAGCATTTGTTTGAACTCTCGATACCAGAGTTAAATTTATGGTGCGGCCAGAAAAAAACCCGCGGAGCGTTAACAGCCCTTTTACCGCCAAACTCCAAATCTAGCCGCAAGAGAATTAAGAAAATTTGATAATAGGAGTAAATTAGAAAGTTGCTTAAAATTTCATGCTCTATTTGAATCACGAAAGAAAAAAATTAGGTTCAGTGTCCCTTTAAAAAAGGTGTTCAGAAATTTGTGATATGATATATCTGATGGAGAAACAGCACAACATGTTTGTTAAACATAATCATAAACATGTATATGTTTGTAGAAAGAGGCAGATGTTGACATTTTGTTATGCACATAAATATGCTGTTATATGGATTACTTTTTCTCATAGGAGAAATGAAACATGACATGCTGAGCATATTGTGTTCCTTAAATAATTTGTAGATGTTGAAAACATCACATTATTGAAAAAGCAAGGTTTAAGAAATATAGTTTAGATATGTTGTTTTTAGAATTAAAGTTGAAACAAAGGTTTAAATGTACGTTTGGAGAATAATTACATAAGATAATATTTTAAAATATGTGCTAAAAATCAATATTTCAACAAATAAGCTCTACAATACTTACTGTCTGACAATAGATAACTTACAAGATCATTTTCAACATTCAAATATGTATAACAGTTCTTTACCAATCTTATTAGAAGAGTTCTATAAAGAACGAAACAGCTGCCCAGTATTGGTTATTGTATTTGCTGCACTTGCCCCATTAAGGAACTGCTATGCTTTAACACAGCATCAGAAGCAAAAATCCTGAGATGTAGCATATCTAATTTGCATATCTTAACCAGAATCCTCTGGTACATTCGTAACAGTGTATATGAGTTCTACTGAATAAAGGCATGCAGGGATACTTTCTGAGATGTGCTAATTGCTTAGTCAATATTTTCTGTTAATTTACTTTTATGAAATGGAGGATTTTGATCTTATGCTTTTATTTCCACAATCATTTAAATATATATATATATATATATATATATATATATATATATATATATATATATATATATACAGTATGTATTTCTGAATAAATAGAACATATTCTGTTGTATGAAGAACATTGGAATGTGAAATAATATTTTCATATCGAGTTAGCGCACTTAAGAAAACACGTGAGTAGGGTTTTAGGATTTTTTCTGCTTTTTTTGTTCCATTGTCTTTTATGGGAGAATAGGTTATCGCGATATTGTAAATTTGGATTTTTATGTGCGTCGGGTTAGCGTGTTCAGGGAAAAAAAGTTTACTTTCATACATACAATTTAAATAGTTTTGCTTCCCTAAAAAAAAAGAAATCCATAACCCCATTTATAATTTTACAGGCAGACAATTTGCAGTTAGAGTGCAGCGGACACTGAACATATTATTATTATTCTTTATTTATTATTATACACTGCCTGCATTTTTTTATTCCTCAAGGAAGTTTCTTCTGCAGTGCCACTCTCTGATCTCGCATAAGCAATTTATCTCCTAAAAGTGTTGCTTCTTCACTTGCGTTTAGCAGGTTCATATGAGCCAGCACCACAAAGGCTACAAAGCATTCTCCTCTGCTTGATCAATGGAGCCCTCAACATTTAAAAATATATATAATGGAATTATTTCTGAAGTCACATAGGGCTCGATTTATCAAAAGCCGGGCGGATGAGGTTTGTGTTCTTTAAAGTCATCCACCCAGCCTTGCGTCGAGTGGGCAGCAGTACACTGCCCGCAGTTAACATTGCACAATCCATCCCCTGCTTGTGTGCGGCCAATTGCCCACAAGAGGGGACTGTCAATCGCCTCAATCCTTTGTGAGCGAGACTGATTCACTACGGCTACGAAGCAGCTATTGCTATTTGTTAAATGGAGCCCATAGAGACTAATTGCTATTGCCTGACAAACTAGTAAATAGTTAAAAACAGACAAACTATGATGTCTCCTAGTATAACAACTGAGAGTGACAAAGAAAACCAACAAAATTCTGGTAGTTTAAACAAAGCATAAAGCCAACTCAAATAACAATATTAAAAAAACAAGATATAAATAAACAAAGATCTTAATACAAAATGTGTTTTAAATAATGATCCAGAACATGGTAACTACATGTTGACTTCTTCTACAATACTTTAACATTCTAGTGTAAAGAAAATGAGAGCGCCTTGAAGAATATATATACAATAAGTATCAAAAATGAGACCTAGGGGCATATTATCAAGCTCTGAATGGAGCTTGATGCGCCGTGTTTCTGGCAAGCCTGTTTGTTACATAATCAAATAAGTCAATTTATCTGACATTATCTCCCTGAAGTAAAACCATGTAAAAACCATGCTAAAACCATGTTGATTTTGGTCCTCTAAATTGTTTGTCTTTATGTAAGGCATAATTCTTTCTTTTAAGAGACTTTCCATTAATTTCCTTACTACTGAATTTAAAGTAATTGGCCTGTAGTTGCCAGATTCTTCCCTTCTGCCCTTTTCATGAACAGGTACTACATTTGCTATTCTTCAATCATCTGGAACAGCCCCTGTTAATATTGACTGATTAAACAGATCAGTTAACGAGGCAGTTAGCAAAGATCAAAGTTCTTTTAAAACCCTTGGATAAATATTATCAGGACCCACTGACTTTTTTACTGTCAGGTAGCAGAGCTACCCTGTGTGCAGAAGGTTAAACCCTATGGCAAAGAGCAAATAAATCCAAGGCAAGGTATAGATAGGGAAGATCCAAAAAGGCGTACTCAGAATAATATGGGTCAGTCCAGGCAGAAGGTATCATAAATGAGAGTCAGGTCAAAGATCAAAAGGCCAAAGGTCAAAACCAGAAGATCCAATAGTAGAGAAAAGGGAACAGGAACAGGAGTAGATACAATTGCTTAGTTATGCAGCTAAACTGGCAGAATAACTAAACAACAAGCCAGGGCTCAGATAGGAATTTAAACCTAACAGGGCCCAGGAATGCCCCCCTTATCCAAGACAACAAAAGCATCAGATACCAAGTACCCAATGGGAAGGCAGAAAAGAGAGAGGCTTGTCACTAAGATTCATCTCACTGATGGAAAGCACCTGAGAAGCTTCCCGTGCACACGCACACCCACATGCCCACACATGCGCACACCAAGGTGCACCCCAAGGCATGTCCTTACTACCAGGCGTTATCACAGCTGCGGAAGAAAATTGTGATGGCGCCTTTAGCCTTACCCACCGGCAAACAGATCCCATGACATTTACATTTATTTTTGATAATGCTAAGAAAAAATCCTCTGTAAAAAAGTTAGTGTTAAGCTCATTTCCATTTTTTGTAGCCTCCCTTAATGTAGACATTCTATTTTCACACTCTTTTGTGAAAACAGAAAAGAAGTTATCATTGAGGTGTCTGCAATTAGCTTATCTCCTTCTACCATCAACAGTTTTCAATTTTACTATTCCAACCTTATTTTTTCTTTTTTCACTGATATATCTAAAGTATGTTTTGTCCCCATATTTTACTGACTGCACTATATTCTCTTACGCATGAGATTTAATCTTCCTTATTAACTGCTTAGTCTTTTTTTGTTGGAGTCTCCATATTTCCATGTAATCATCTGACTGCGTGTGTCTGTAATTTTTATAAGCTATCTTTTTTTGTGCTACTTCTTTGGAAAACCATATTGATTTTCATTTTCTTTTACTTTTACAGATATGTCTTATACAATGTGCGGTTATATCTAAAATGGCACGCTTCACAATTCTCATTTTTCTTGAACCTCTGTAATAAGAGCTTTCCCTTTTAAATAGTTGTTTAGGTATTCCCCCATGCATGAAAATTAAGCCTTCATAATGTCTGAAACTTTTGTTTTAGTCTAGGTAGACAGTGTCTGCACATGAATACTTGTGATATAACACCTTTAACTCAGCAGTCTCACATGTAGATTTCTTTATGTTAAGGAACAGGAGCCTGATTTGCTCATAACTGAGAGTTAAGTTGTGAGAAAAACAGTCCAAATAGTTTTGCAGTTTTATGTATATATGCAGAATAGACAAAAGAGATATACCTGATAATCAGAGGTAAGCGAGAAAGTCCCAAACAAATGAGAAACAAATTAAGTTAAATGTAATTTACAAGATCTTCTGTGAGCAGAACTCCCCTTCCAGCTACAAACTGACACTTTGTTTCTTACAGCTGCAATACAAGCAGTGTGGTGTTTGTCATGTGGTGATGACGTCACTGTAGGATGAGACACGGAACTGCGCTTGTTGTAAAATTGGAACCCAGGAGGCTGAAAGCAGAGAAACAGAAAGACAATGATGAAAAGCAAAAGTTACTTGCGCAGGAAATGTCTTGGGGGCTGATTTTTCCGCACGAGCCTTCAGGCTCGACGGAAACAGAAGTTATGAAACAGCAGTCTAAAAACCACTGCTACATAACTTGCTCTGAGGCGCAGACAGAAATCAACCCGATCAAATACGATCGGATTAATTGACACCCCTTGCTAGTGGGCAATTGCAGTGCAGGGGGCGGCATTTATCAATGTGCAGCGGACATTATACACTACATCGTAGTGCGGCACTATGATAAACTACACCTTGGGGTTGGAGTGTGAGGCACTTAGAGGAAAAGAGCACTAAACTTGTGGCAATGCTGTACAGGTTATCAGGTACCAGCTGATCAGGCTGATGTTTGAAAAGTAACGCTTCTGGGGCGCGATCCGATATAGATGGTAGTTTGCGGTACAAGCGAGGGAACCCCCGCTGCCCGTAGTTTCAGCTTGCAACTCGAGCTATCCAATATACCCCGCCGGCAATTGCTAAAGTGCCATAAGTCAGATAAACCAGCGATGTCCAGAAATCTGCGTAAGTACAAATTTCTGGAGTCGCCAGTGACTTACGGCACTTTAGAAACTGCCGGGCGCCTACAAAACCTGACTAAGTTATTAAATCTCCGGTATTGTCTAACACGCCTCCCAAACATAGCCCGAGACGTATACCCCTCTATCCGCTATCCCCCCTCACTCTCCTAATAATAAAAAATGTATTAACCCCTAAACTGCCACTCCCAGACCCCGCCGCACCTAATAAAGTTATTAACCCCTAAACTGCCGCTCCCGGACCCCGCCGCCACCTACATTAACTACCCCCTAATGTGAGCTCCTACCCTGCCGCCAGCTACATTAACTACCCCCTAATGTGAGCTCCTACCCCGCCGCCAGCTATATTAAATTAATCAACCTCTAAAATAATAAAATATCCCTACCACTAAACCTAAGTCTAACCCTACAAATAGCCCTGAAAAGGGCTTTTTGCGTGGCATTACCCCAAAGTAAACAGCTCTATTGTCAGCCCTTAAAAGGGCTTTTTGCGGGGCTTTGCCCCAAAGTAATCAACTCTTTTACCAGCCCTTAAAGGGCTTTTGGTGGGGCATTGTCACAAAGTAATCAGCTCTTTTGCCTCTAATCTAAATCCCCCTACACCGCCGCCACCTATAATAAATGTATTACCCCCTAATCTAATCCCCATACACCGCCGCCACCTATAATAAATGTATTACCCCCTAATCTAATCCCCCTACACCGCCGCCACCTATATTAACTATATTAACCCTAATTATATTAGGGTTAATATAGTTAATATAGTTATTATATTATATATATTAACTATATTAACCCTAATTATATTAGGGTTAATATAGTTAATATCGTTATTATATTATATATATATTAAGTATAATAACCCTATCTAACTCTAACACCCCTATCTAAATTCTTATTAAAATAATCTAATTAATATTAATATTATTAAATAAAATATTCCTATTTAAATCTAAATACTTACCTATAAAATAAACCCTAAGGCCTAGATTTAGAGTTTGGCGGTAGCCGTGAAAACCAGCGTTAGAGGCTCCTAACGCTGGTTTTAGGCTACCGCCGGTATTTGGAGTCAGTCAGGAAAGGGTCTAACGCTCACTTTTCAGCCGCGACTTTTCCATACCGCAGATCCCCTTACGTAAATTGCATATCCTATCTTTTCAATGGGATCTTTCTAACTCCGGTATTTAGAGTCGTGTCTGAAGTGAGCGTTAGAAATCTAACGGCAAAACTCCAGCCGCAGAAAAATGTCAGTAGTTAAGAGCTTTCTGGGCTAACACCGGTTTATAAAGCTCTTAACTACTGTACTCTAAAGTACAATAACACCCATAAACTACCTATGTACCCCTAAACCGAGGTCCCCCCACATCGCCGCCACTCGATTAAATTTTTTTAACCCCTAATCTGCCGACCGCAACCTACGTTATACTTATGTACCCCTAATCTGCTGCCCCTAACACCGCCGACCCCATATTATATTTATTAACCCCTAACCTGCCCCCCACAATGTCGCCGCCAGCTACCTACAATAATTAACCCCTAATCTGCCGACAGCCACCTACGTTATACTTATGTACCCCTAATCTGCTGCCCCTAACACCGCCGACCCCTATATTATATTTATTAACCCCTAATCTGCCCCCCTCAACGTCGCCTCCACCTGCCTACACTTATTAACCCCTAATCTGATGAGCGGACCGCACCGCTACTATAATAAAGTTATTAACCCCTAATCCGCCTCACTCCCGCCTCAATAACCCTATAAATAGTATTAACCCCTAATCTGCCCTCCCTAACATCGCCGACACCTAACTTCAATTATTAACCCCTAATCTGCCGACCGAATCTCGCCGCTACTGTTATAAATGGATTAACAACTAAAGCTGAGTCTAACCCTAACCCTAACACCCCCCCTAAGTTAAATATAATTTAAATCTAACGAAATAAATTAACTCTTTTTAAATAAATTATTCCTATTTAAAGCTAAATACTTACCTGTAAAATAAACGCTAATATAGCTACAATATAAATTATAATTATATTATAGCTATTTTAGGATTTATATTTATTTTACAGGTAACTTTGTAATTATTTTAACCAGGTACAATAGCTATTAAATAGTTAAGAACTATTTAATAGTTAAAATAGTTAAAATAATTACAAATTTACCTGAAAAATAAATCCTAACCTAAGTTACTATTAAACCTAACACTACACTATCAATAAATTAATTAAATAAAATACCTACAATTACCTACAATTAAACCTAACACTACACTATCAATACATTAATTAAATAAAATACCTACAATTACCTACAATTAAACCTAACACTACACTATCAATAAATGAATTAAATACAATATCTACAAATAAATACAATTAAATAAACTAACTAAAGTACAAAAAAAAAAAAAAACTAAGTTACAAAAAATAAAAAAATATTTACAAACATTAGAAAAATATTACAACAATTTTAAACTAATTACACCTACTCTAAGCCCCCTAATAAAATAACAAAGCCCCCCAAAATAAAAAATGCCCTACCCTATTCTAAATTACAAAAGTTCAAAGCTCTTTTACCTTACCAGCCCTGAACAGGGCCCTTTGCAGGGCATGCCCCAAGAAATTCAGCTCTTTTGCCTGTAAAAAAACACATACAATCCCCCACCCACATACCCCTAATCTAACCCAAACCCCCCTTAAATAAAACTAACACTAAGCCCCTGAAGATCTTCCTACCTTGTTTTCACCTCGCTGGGTATCACACCGATCGGTCCTGGCTCCAAAATCTTCATCCAACCCAAGCGGGAGCTAGACATCCATCATCTGATGGCTGAAGAAGTCCAGAAGAGGGTCCAAAGTCTTCATCCTTTCCGGGAAGAAGAGTAGATCCGGATCGGCAACCATCTTCTTCCGAGCGGCATCTTCTATCTTCACCCGATGAGGACCTGCTCCATCGTGAAGACCTCCAGCGCAGACCCATCTTCTTCCGACGGCGTCCAACTGAAGAATGACGGTTCCTTTAAGGGACGTCATCCAAGATGGCGTCCCTCGAATTCCGATTGGCTGATAGTATTCTATCAGCCAATCGGAATTAAGGTAGGAAAATTCTGATTGGCTGATCCGATCAGCCAATCAGATTGAGCTTGCATTCTATTTTCTGATCGAAACAGCCAATAGAATGCAAGCTCAATCTGATTGGCTGATTGAATCAGCCAATCGGATTGAACTTGATTCTGATTGGCTATTGTTATATTTATTAACCCCTGATCGGAACAGCCAATAGAATGCGAGCTCACTCTGATTGGCTGATTGGATCAGCCAATCGGATTGAACTTGATTCTGATTGGCTGATTCCATCAGCCAATCAGAATATTCCTACCTTAATTCCGATTGGCTGATAGAATCCTATCAGCCAATCGGAATTCGAGGGACGCCATCTTGGATGACGTCTTTTAAAGGAACCGTCATTCGTCGTTCAGTCGTCGGCCAGGATGGATGTTCCGCGTCGGAGGTCTTCAGGATGCTGCCGCTCCGCTCCGGATGGATGACGATAGAAGATGCCGCTTGGATGAAGACTTCAATAGGATGGAAGACCTCTTCTGCCCCGCTTGGATGAAGACTTCTACCGGATGGAGGACCTCTTCTTGCTCCACTTGGATGAAGAATTTGGCTCGGCTGGGTGAAGACGACTCAAGGTAGGGAGATCTTCAGGGGCTTAGTGTTAGGTTTATTTAAGGGGGGTTTGGGTTAGATTGGGGGTATGTGGGTGGTGGGTTGTAATGTTGGGGGGGGGGTATTGTATGTTTTTGTAACAGGCAAAAGAGCTGAACTTCTTGGGGCATGCCCCGCAAAGGGCCCTGTTCCGGGCTGGTAAGGTAAAAGAGCTTTGAACTTTAGTAATTTAGAATAGGGTAGGGCATTTTTTTTATTTTTGGGGGCTTTGTTATTTTATTAGGGGGCTTAGAGTAGGTGTAATTAGTTTAAAATTGTTGTAATATATTTCTAATGTTTGTAAATATTTTTTTATTTTTTGTAACTTAGTTCTTTTTTATTTTTTGTACTTTAGTTAGTTTATTTCATTGTATTTATTTGTAGGAATTGTATTTAATTTATTTATTGATAGTGTAATGTTAGGTTTAATTGTAATTTAGGTTAGGATTTATTTTACAGGTAAATTTGTAATTATTTTAACTATTTTAGCTATTATATAGTTCTTAACTATTTAATAGCTATTGTACCTGGTTAAAATAAATACAAAGTTACCTGTAAAATAAATATTAATCCTAAAATAGCTATAATATAAATATAATTTATATTGTAGCTATATTAGGATTTATTTTACAGGTAAGTATTTAGCTTTAAATAGGAATAATTTATTTAAGAAGAGTTAATTAATTTCGTTAGATTAAAATTATATTTAACTTAGGGGGGTTTTAGTGTTAGGGTTAGACTTAGCTTTAGGGGTTAATACATTTATTAGAATAGCGGTGAGCTCCAGTCGGCAGATTAGGGGTAAATAATTGAAGTTAGGTGTCGGTGATGTTAGGGAGGGCAGATTAGGGGTTAATACTATTTATTATAGGGTTATTGAGGCGGATTAGGGGTTAATAACTTTATTATAGTAGCGGTGCGGTCCGCTCGGCAGATTAGGGGTTAATAAGTGTAGGCAGGTGAATGCGACGTTGAGGGGGGCAGATTAGGGGTTAATAAATATAATATAGGGGTTGGCGGTGTTAGGGGCAGCAGATTAGGGGTACATAGCTATAATGTAGGTGGCGGCTCTTTGCGTTCGGCAGATTAGGGGTTAATTATTGTAGGTAGCTGGCTGCGACGTTGTGGGGGGCAGGTTAGGGGTTAATAAATATAATATAGGGGTCGGCAGTGTTAGGGGCAGCAGATTAGGGGTACATAAGTATAACGTAGGTGGCGGTCGGCAGATTAGGGGTTAAAAAATGTAATTGAGTGTCGGCGACGTGGGGGGGCCTCGGTTTAGGGGTACATAGGTAGTTTATGGGTGTTAGTGTACTTTAGAGCACAGTAGTTAAGAGCTTCATAAACCGGCGTTAGCCCAGAAAGCTCTTAACTACTGACTTTTTTCTGCGGCTGGAGTTTTGTCGTTAGATTTCTAACGCTCACTTCAGACACGACTCTAAATACCGGAGTTACAAAGATCCCATTGAAAAGATAGGATAAGCAATTGACGTAAGGGGATCTGCGGTATGGAAAAGTCGCGGCTGAAAAGTGAGCGTTAGACCCTTTTTTGAATAACTCCAAATACCGGCGGTAGCCTAAAACCAGCGTTAGGAGCCTCTAACGCTGGTTTTCACGGCTACCGCCAAACTCCAAATATAGGCCATACTTTGCATAAATAATATACCAGGCAATCCCTCTCTGAACAAGAGAAACAGCAAAACCCGAGACATACATTTCGGCCTAGTGTGGGCCTTGTCAGTGAGGTGCAGCCTTATCGCTCTAGGCACACTGAGCAACTGGTCCACGTCTGGATTCCCTCATCACGCTTAGAATGTCTCAGAGTTTGGATGTTCCTGTGCAAACTGGTGGCACTGTCTAAGAAGCTGTCATTGTGATGTTCAGCTGGAGAACGATCTTCCCACTGCAGCCTTCCAAAATAAACACACTACAAGATGGCTCCGAAATTCCCTCCATGTAGTCCACAAGATTGTAGATGGCCAGTCACCCTCACAAATTGACTGGATGGTGAAGGTAAGGCATCAGTCCAAAGTGCATCTGTTGATCATATTATTATAGCCCCCACCAGTTATTAATGTGTTAAATATATCCTTACATCTTTGCAATATATTTTTATTATTTATTTTGCCTATTTTGTATGCCTTTAAATTAAGAAAATTCTTATTCTGACAAGTGGAAAGGCACATCAAGCTTCACAAGCCTAACCCTGCCACATATTTACTCTTCTCAAGAGAGGCTGGTTAGTTTGAACTATGCCTCGATCCTAACTACTTTCATAGGACCTTAGATGGTGCATTATAGAGATGCACAAAGCTGGAAAAGTGTACAAAATCATTGTTAATTCATCAATCCATGAAAAGACAAATTATCTAAACATTGAAAACATTCAGGATTTTTGTTACTCTCACTAGGAGTGGTTGTCCTGCAAATATCATTTTGAGAGCACAACCAGGAATCCTGAAAAAGTTGAGAAAGAACTCAAGGGTAACAAGAAGGGATACAAACTGTCAAAGGCCTCTAGTTATTAAGGTCTGGCGGACCTGATCCGACACTGTGGATCAGGTCCACCAGACCTCGCTGAATACGGCGAGCAATACGCTCACCGTATTCAGCATTGCACCACCAGCTCACAAGAGCTGCTGGTACAATGCCGCCCCCTGCAGACTTGCGGCCAATTGGCCGCCTGCAGGGAGCTGTCAATCAACCCGATTGTACTCGATCGGGTTGATTTCCGGCGATGTGTGTCTGCCTGCTCAGAGCAGGCGGACAGGTTATGGAGCAGCGGTCTTTGTGACCGCTGATTCTTAACTGCTGTTTCTGGTGAGCCTGCAGGCTCGACAGAAACATGGGGCATCAACCTCCAATCGGTGCTTGATACATATGCCCCAAAGTCTTTATTCATATCTCCACCATAATAAAAACACTGAATCTGAATTGTGCTCATGGAAAGACACCATAAAGGAAACCACTGCTGTCTTTAAAAAAAAAAAAAACATTTTGGAATATCTCAAGTTTGTCTAAGACCACCTGGATATTCCACAATACTTGTTGGAAAATGTTCTGTGGAAAGATGAGACAAAATTTGAACTATTTGGCAAAAAAATGCACAATCCTATGTGTGAGGAGATACTGAACACCCACACCAAATCCTAATCCAAACTGCGAAGCATCATGGAGGGAGCATCATTGTTTGGGGCTGCCTTGCATGCCTTGCAATCATTGAGGGAACTATCAATTCAAAAGTGTATCAAGACATTTTTTTACAGGAGAATGTCAGGGCAGAAATCAATTAAATCAAGCTTAAGAGAGGTTGTATGATGCAACAAAAGAATGACCCAAAGCACACAGTTAAATCAACTAAAGAATAGCTGAAAAATAAGAAGATATGTGTTTTTAACAGCCAAGTCAGTGTTCTGATCTTAAACAAATTGAGATGCCATGGCATGACCTGCAGATGCTGTGCAATCAAGGCAACCAATAAATATTGATTAACTGAAACAGATTTGTAGGGAGGCATAGTCCAAAATTCATCCTCAACATTGAGCAAGTCTTATAAGCAGTTACATGAAATATTCAGTGGAGGATGTTGCTGCTAAAGTAGGATCTACAATTACTAATTTGAAGGTTTAATGTATGTTTTTTTGGCAGTACTGTGAATGATTACTCATTGTCTTTAATACTATTAAGAAAATACAACTGTTTGTGTGTTATTAGTTTAGTCATTGTGTTTGTCCATAATTGTGTCTTAGATGAAGATCAGACCACATTTTATGAGTAATCGAAGCAGAAATCCTGGTAATTCCAAAGGGTTCATAACATTTCTTTTTGCAACTGTTTGCTGTATAAATGTGCAAAACATCAAAAGACTTAATGTAGGCATATCACCAAAGCACACATGTCAAAATACATGGAGGGGAACTTAACATTGAGTATTACTATTAGGCAAGTCCTGCATTACAATACCCCCAATAACTCAGTCTCAGACTTCTCTTCAGCATTCCAATTTAAGCACACATTTTAGCTGATGCCAAGCCCTCTAGCCGCTACCTCATACCCCTACAACCCAGATTGGCTTGGGCTACACAACAGTATGTGTGGGTGGTTTTGATCAGGCAAATAAAACTGGACCAGTCTTCTCACTGACAGCGATAGGAAGAGTATTTTTTAAGTGGAGTTGCAGATAGCAATTTCAAAAAACAATATCTCTTCAAATACTGCATTGTCTTGACCTTTTATTATCCTAGGATGGTTACATAATACCCTATGAGATGTCAGTATAAGAAAATGTACTAGCCCAGAAGAAGCCCCATGAAATGAGTTTGGGGTGAAAAAAACATAGGTAGTGGTGGTTCCACCACTACCTTTGTGCTGATGTGTCATGGATTGCTGTTATTGTATAGAACATTTTACAAAAAATATAAATGAATGGAAAACATAATTTATACTTACCTGATAAATTTTTTTCTTTCCTGGCATGGAGAGTCCACAAATCCATTCAATTACTAGTGGGAATTCAACTCCTGACCACCAGGTGGTGGCAAATAACACCCCAGCAAAGCATCAAGTATCCTCCTACTACCCACAATCCCCAGTCATTCAGCCAAGGAATTGTGGAAAGAGAAGAAGACACAAAGGGTATAGAGGTGCCTGAGGTTTAGAAAAAGGACAGAAAGATGTCTTAAAAATAAGGGTGGGTCGTGAACTCTCCATGCCAGGAAAGAAAATAATTTATCAGGTAAGTATAAATTATGGGGTTTTTTTCCAATGGCAATCGCTTGAAGAACTTTCCTCCCAAAAGAAGCCTCAGCTGAGGCAAAAACATCAAATTTGAAAAATTTGGAAAAAGGATGCAATGATGACCAAGTGGCTGCCTTGCAAATCTGTTCAATAGAAGCATAATTTTTAAAGGCCCAAGACGAAGCGACAGCCCTAGTGGAGTGAGACATCATTTTCTCTGGAGGCTGCTGTCCAGCTTTCTCATAAGCCAATCGAATAGCCTTTCTCAACCAGAAGGAGAGAGTAGAAGAAGTGGCCTTCTGACCCCTCCATTTACCTGAAAAGACAACAAAAAGAGCAGAAAATTTACAAAAATGTACGTAGCCTGTAAATAGAACCTTAAAGCATGCACAACATCCAGATTGTGCAATAATCGCTCCTTCTTAGAGGAAGAATTAGGACAAAATGAAGGAACAACAATTTCTTGGTTAATATTGCATTCCGAATCCACCTTAGGTAGATATCCTAATTTAGTACGGAGAACCGCCTTATTCACATGAAGAATAAGATAAGGAGAATCACACTGTAGAGCCGAAAGCTCCAAAACTCTACAGGCAGAGGAAATTGCCAGCAGAAACAAATCCTTCTAGGACAATAACTTGATATCAACAGAATTCATAGGCTTAAATGGAGCCTTCTGCAGAACTTTAAGAACCAGATTAAGACTCCAAGGAGGAGCAATTGCCTTAACACAGGCCTGATTCTAACCAAAGCCTGGACAAAAGATTAAATATCTGGCAAAATTGCCAGACGCTTCTGCAGAAGAATTAACAGAGTCAAAATCTGACCCTTTAGGGTACTGACTGATTAACCTTTCTCCAGGCCCTCCTGAAGAAAGGACAGAATACAGGGGATTCTCACCTAACTCCAAGAAAAAACCCTAGGTCCGCACCAATGAAGGTATTTACGTCATACCTTATAATAAATCTTGTGAGTAACAAGCTTATGAGCCTGAATCATAGTCTCAATAACCTTCACAGAAAAACCTTGTCTGGACAAGACTAAGCGTTCAATCTCCAAGCAGTTAGCTGCAGAGAGACTAAGTTCGGATGGAGAAAGGATCCCTGAAGTAGAAGATCATTCCTCAAAGGAAATTTCCACGGGGGAAATGATGACATCCTCACTAGGTCCACAAACCAAGTTCTGCAAGGCCATGCTGGAGCTATTAGATTTACTGAAGCCTGCTCCTGTTTGATACAAGCTAACACCTGAGGAAGGAGGTCAACTGGAGGAAACAGATAAATTAGACCAAAATTCCATGGCACTGCCAGGGCATCTACCAGAGCTGCTTGAGGATCTCTTGACCTTGCTCCGTATCTTGAAAGCTTGCTGTTTAGACAAGATTACATCAGATCCAGCTCTGGAACTCCCCACTTGAGTGTTAACATTGAGAAAACTTCCGGATGGAGAGCCCATTCCCCTGGATGGAACGTCAGCCTGCTCAGATAATCTGCTTCCCAGTTGTCCACACCTGGGATATGAATGGCAGAGAGATGACAATTGTGAGACTCTGCCTACTGAAGAATGTGAGTCACCTCATTCATAGCTAACAAGCTCCAAGTTCCTCCTTGGTGGTTGATATATGCCACCGAATTGATGTTGTACAATTGAAATCTGATAAACCGATCTAAACTCAGTTGAGGCCAAGCTGATAGAGCATTAAGAATTGCTCTTAATTCTATGATATTTATATGGAGGACAGACTCCTCCTGAGTACAAAGTGCCTGAGCTCTTAGGGACCCCTTAACAGGCTGGCATCCATGGTCACAATCTCCCAAGACGGTCTTAGGAAACAAGTGCCCTGAGACAAATGGTCCTGGGAGATCCACCAAAACAGAGACATCCTTGTCTGAGAGTCTAAAACTATCCTCTTAGAGAGATCTGATTGGTTTCCGTTCCATTGATTGAGCATACATAACTGTAGAGGTCTCAAATGGAAGTGATCAAACTGAATAATGTCCATGGATGCCGGCATTAGACCAATAACTTCCATGCATACAGCCACTGATGTACAAACAGAGGACTGAAGAGAATGACAGGCCTCCTGAAGTTTGAATTTTCTGACCTCCGTCAAAAAAAATCTTTATAGATACTGAGTCTATGATTGTCCCCAAAAAAACATACCCTGGTACTTGGCACCAAGGAACTTTTCCCTAGATTCACCTTCTACCCGTGAGAGCAGAGAATAGCTAACAGAGAATCTGTATGGGATATTGCTAATTGAAAAGATGGCACCTGGACCAAGATATCATCCATCTGACCCGCCTAAACTAGAGGGAGAATAGAATGAAGGAAACTTGTTGAGAGACTTTAAGTCTAGAATGGGTTGAAAAGTTTCCTGTTTTTGGGAACTACAAAAAGATTTTAATAAAATCCCTGACCCTGTTCTGCTAGAGGAACTGGGATAATCACTCCCAGAGAGGACAAATCACTTACGCAGTTTAAGAAGGCCTCTCTCTTTACCTTGTTTAAAAATAATCTTGATAATAGGAATTTTTCTCTGGGGGGACAAGACTTGAATCCTATCCTGTATCCATGGAAGACTACATCCACTGTCCAATGATCTGGAATGTTGGGAATCCAAGCCTACTGAAAAAAGGAAAGCCTGCCCCCTACCTGAACTGGATCGGGGGGGCCCCTTCATGCTGCCTTAGCGGAAGGCTTTCTGGATTGCTTACCCTTTTTCCAGGGTTGGCTAGCTCTCCAAGAAGTCTTGGCCTGCTCAGATTTAGAAGACAAGGAAGATCTCTGTCCCTTGAAGTTAAGAAAGGAACAAAAATTAGAAGTCTGACGACCCTTGGGTCCATTCTTCTTATCCTGTGGTAAAAAAACTCCCTTTCCACCAGTAACTGTGGAAATGATCTCTGCCAGACCAGGACCAAATAAAGTCTTACCCTTAAAAGGTAGAGACAGAAGCTTAGATTTAGAAGTATTATCCACAAACCAAGACTTTAACCAAAGGTCTCTGCTGGCTAGTATCGCAAAACTAGAAATATTGGCTCCCAGCCTAACAATTTGCATACTGTCATCACAGATAAAAGTATTAGTCAGCTTTAGAGCCTTTATCATATCCTGGATCTACTCTATAGTAGTCTTCTCTGAAATTAGATCAGACAAAGAGTCACACCAAAAAGAGACTGCACCAGCAAGTTTCACAATACTTGCAACTGGTTGCCACTGCAAATCCTGATGAAGAAACATCTTTCTTAAATAACCCTCCAGTTTCTTAAGGAACTTCTAAGTACTGCATCCTTCTCACCTAGAAGGTAAAAACACTTACCTGTGGATCCGCTGTAGGGCAGGTACAGCAAACAGGTGTGACAGAATTCTCACTGACATAGCCATGTAGATAAAGAAAAAACAGAGTAACCAACCCTGGTTTTCTATATAGGGGTAGCTAGAATGTTGGAAGGTAAGCAAAGACTAATTCACCGTCTTCCAACTGCTAAAAGCCACCATTACTCTTACTAAAGAGAATTACATGGACACAGTATAATCCCAATATTTGCTTGCAGGGAAAAGTACCCATTATAGGATTAACAATATTTCTTTAGAAACCTTCTGCGCACATAACCTACAATGTTACACAGGCAAAGAATGACTGGGGATTGGGAGTAGTGGTAGAGGATACTTGAAGCTTTGCTGGGGTGTTTTTTGCCTCCACCTGATGGCCAGGAGTTGAATTCTAACTAGTAATTTAATGGATTTGTGGACTCTCCATGCTTTTGGAAAGAAATCTAGTTTACTAATTTCATATGTTTTAATTCACATCTGATTTGAAAAATACAGCAAAACACACAATATTTAATTTTGTTTAATGAGATTTTAACTTTCAAAAATACTTGCTAAAATGCTTTGTTATTGTTATAAAGCTTGCTATGCAACAAGACAAGCTAAGATTTATGTGGGGTTTTCATGGCTGTGATTGAGAAGTAGAGTACTGTGAGGGTTAATTACATCTAGGGTTTATATTGTGGTTAGGGTGACAGTTTTATTCAATAGTAGCAATTCAGTAATAATGAAGCACAAATAAGATATTTGCTTTGGAATGTTGGAATACTTAATATAAATCACTAATGGCATTACAAAATACTTTAGTCTCCATAACAAACTGTTCAATCTTAGAAGTTGGCAACAAAAGATTAGTGCTTTCATTTATCATCACAGTTCCTATATTAATGAAAACTTTGGAAGAATGAGCCATACATCATGATGATCAGTGATCACTGAAAACTGAGATGTATTTATATTTTCTTTTCCCTGTAACTAGTGTTCAAGTGTAATCAGTGATATGTTGATAATCAAGTAACACAATATTTGTGACAACATCACATTAGTTATGTTAAGGGATATGTTTTAATGGAGTTCCAAAATGTGTATGGACATATACAAATGGATTATGTTACAATAAACATTATAGCATGTTCTACAATCATTTATATGGAGGTAAAAGATTAAGAATAAAATGTGTTGATGGGTTTATTGCTTGTTCAGACCTTTGTCAGCAATGGAGCAAAAATATTCTGCTGATCCTGTCCTGAGCTAAATGCATCCAGCACATATGCCATCTCTGATTGATTCAGTTGTTGTGATCCACTTTGGATCTGTAATGTTTTGATGCATATGACATGGATTTAATTTTACATTAAGACATTTTGTGGTTTAAGCCCATAGATAAAAGCAAGCAAAAATGAAATAAAACATTAATGCAATGCATTTCAGCAATTTACTATTATTTTTATAACCCATTTATTGCACGTGAAAATCATGGACACAATAAAAAAAAAGTCTCATTTTAATACTGGTCACTGCCATCTTGGCGGATCATGTGACAGAAGTGGTGAAAAGAAACAGACAATGATTCTGTCCACTTGCTACATGCTTACAGCTATATGATGCCCTTCAGTTTAGCACACACATTAGAGAGCAGGAGGTTTCCATTTTCGTGTTTTTTTATAAACAGTTTAATAGTTATTATATAGCATATATACAAATGGTCACCTAAGCTCCAAGATGTGAACAGAAAACAGGAGGGTTACTAATCCTTAGTACTCAGTGGCTGGTTTATTAGACCCAAATAGAAAAGTAGACTCCAGCTGTGGTGAATAAATGACCTTTATTTACATACAGGGACCAGTAAAGCAACGTTTCGGGCTAACACTAAGCCCTTTCTCAAGCCTATTTGGATCTACTTAGGCTTGGTAAGCCTTCTCCGTGCTCCTGTGAGTAGTGGGTGATGTATTCAATTTGCATTGTTTCATGGTTTATTAGACCAACAATGAAATCAAGATACAGACAGTCTGTTGTGGCAACATGCCAAGAACTGACACATTTTGTGCATGCGCACATTTGCTTCCTCAGAGATGATTAATTGCTAACATTGGATTCATTTTAACCACAATCTTGTCCAGTCACAGATTTGTACATTCTTAATTACTACAAGTAGCAACTGTTCTGCCAGGTACTTTTTGTATATATGGAGATACCGTTTAGTTGTATATTTCGTTGTAATAGTAGAATGCACTGTGATATTGTGTCGTCTACAGTACAGATATATATATATATATATATATATATATTGTGCTTCTACTCTTGGGTTTAAGTTCTATATACAAACAGTAGCTGGCATTTACATTAGCTGTATAACACATTTGTTGATGTTAGAAAAATAATAATGATAAACATAAATGAAAAAATAAACATTGAAAAAATAAAAAGGAAAAATAAATGAATAAAAGAAAGCAGTAAACTCTGTGTTACAGTATGACTGCAAGTCAGGCAATAATATTTTGCTATTCAGTATAGACATGTATACTTAGATATGGCTAATATACACACATCTAAATCCAAAAGTGCACAATCATAGAAAAACAAACAAGTAACAATGAATGAGAAATATAAAAGAAAAACAAAAGTCTATTCTAACGATGTTACATTCTGTCTCTAAACTAAATTGAGGTGACAGTGGTCTTGTTTATAGAAATACATATGTTAAATTAATTGATTGGTAAAATAAGAAAAATAAATAAAAAATAACAATGTGTCATCAAAAGACTACAGAGAATAAGTTAGTAAACAATCAGAAAAAAATGTTGGCCTACAGTTTGGTAATGTTTTAGAATGGTTTAGCAGTGGAAATAATGACATTACTAGATTTAGTATATGTCAGTTTGGAGACTGTTTAATCTATAAATAATCTATAAAAACACCAAGATTGAGGCACCAAGTATGAACATGTGGACCTTGACCAACTGGCACAAGTAAGGAAGTTAAGTGAAAGAATAAGTTTGAAGAGCAGTAGAGTGGTGTGTAGTAACAATTTTGTAGTTGTGCTTTAGCGTCCTTCTAGGGGTTTACAGTCAACCAAAGCCACTAACATTATTTTAATAGATTACTACCAAAATGTTTTTGAATAAATAGAGATAAGTAAATAAGTGACAATTAAGGATCCTAAAGAAAATTTGTAAGAATTTAAAAAAAAAATTGTTTTATATAATATTAGCTGTAACTTGCTTCTATGTAAAATAAAACTCATTACTCTTTATTTTTATATTACTATTTAAATTGTATGACTATATACTATTTAACTAGCATGACAGAATTATATAAATATGCTATGAATACACTTACAACAAATAAATTGTTTGATTTAAAGTGCCCAGAAATGTTATAATAGGGAAGATAAACATTAAAAATGTATTTACCTTGGAATGTTGAAGTCATGCATCAAGTTGATTAGGCAGTTTTGTGGTTTATAAGTGTATCTGCTAAATGAGTAGTTCATTTTATTATTCTTAAATGAGCATGAAGGGGCTGACTCTAATATTTTTTTTTTAAATTATAAACTTGGGATGAGTATTGAAAATAATTATTTGTCACTCTATATAGGCACATCTTAAACCTTATACTTAGATTCTCTTTTGGTTAAAGAGTTTTCCCCATAATTTACCTTTAAAATTGTGCTATGGGATTTAATGGTGTTATAAAATAAATGTTAATATGGTTTTCAATTGGAATGTTTGTAAGATGTCAATGGCATTATCAACATGAATTTGTTTTTATTTACATATGTTTGCGTTATACTAGAAAAAAAACATTCTTTTAAATTTTAAGACCTAAAAGTGATGCTAAACTTTCTGTAGTTTTTATGTACAGTCTGATAAACCTGCATTTGAAATGGTAATACGTACATTTTTAACAAGGCTTTTAAATATTTATTTTTTATTTAACTGCTTTATTTACAGGTCTTCTGCTGCCAGCCCCTCCCCCCAACGTTGTACTTTTTTGTTTTCTGATGTTGTTTCTCATAGTCACCCAATCAACAGCTTAGTCACACAGCTCACTGTCTGTTATGTGGGGTCTTCCTAAACTGTAACCTGCATGCACAATATTGTCTCTCTCACTAAAGTGCACATTACTAATTATGTACAGAGTGGGTGGGACAGCTCTACACTTTAGAAATAATTAGTAACAGCTCTACACTTTAAAAATAATTAGTAACATCACTACACTTTAGAAAAAGAAATGTGGGCGGAGGGAGAAATAAAAAGCAGGGTCATAAAAACATATATTTTACAAAAATGTAAAATGAAGAAATAAATAAATAAAGTGGACTAAATAAAAATCTGATTTAGGAGCTAATTGTAGGTTATAAAGAGTTACAATTTACCATCACTTTTGAAAAATATACATCCTTGCAGTAATGTGAATCCATTAACATTTGTTTATTTGTATTTTATTTAAATATGTAATTTATTTAAAAACTGCCCCATTCCAAATATTAACATAATAAAATTGAGAATAAATAGTTATTAGATTTAATATCATGCATAGCACCACTCTAACGAAAATGTGAAGTTCAATGTGATGTGAAGTTATATGAACTTCACAGCTCATATACAGCAGGATTGGCTACCCAAAGGACACATCCAGTCAACTTATGTTTTTTTTTTTTTTTTTTTATGTGCCCCTCAGCTGAGCAGAAACAGTATTCATTATATCAAAAAAGGTATTTACACACTTCTCAAAAGGAAAGTAAACATGGTGCATTTGTACTAAATGTTGTAAATATGTTAAACATAGTTACATTAAATACATTTATAGTATATCAGTTACTATGCAATTGTACCTGTGCATGTGATTATAGCCAATTTTATTTTGCGGTTTCATCTTTAGCAAATGTATGTGAATATAATATAAGGTGACACAAAGTCATACCCACTGGTCCTTCATATTAACTAGCTCACAATGTATTAAAATATGTATACAACAACTTGGGATCATTTTAAACTAGGGAATGTCTGAACAAAAATCTAATTTCGGTGTGGACTTTTCAAATTACGAAAAATAACTAGAAAGTAGTTCTCTACATTTTGATACAGAAGCAACTTTCTCTGTATATTTAACAATTTACATATTTCCCATATGCTGAAAAAGTATAATATTATAATGGTTGATTGACTGTATCCATGCTTTTAAATATGATGTTTATATTGATCTCAGTTCTAGACTGATGTCTATCTGTGAATCAAAATGATATTGTGGCCTTATTTACATAGTTGCTCATAAATGACAGTTGTAAAGATTAAAAATTTGGCATATAAAATCCCTCATCTGCATTCTTTAACACACAGTTTACATAATTTCAGCATTACATTTTACTAGCTTGTGAAAAACTTGTCAGGTAGCATCCGTGACCAATTGCGTTTTAGTGTAATGCTAAGTGACTGTTATTTTTAATCAAAAAAAGCCCACTTTTGTTAACATGAACGCGAAAACTGTATATAAATAGCATTTTATGAAAGCAGCCTTTTAACTTGAGCAACTCTTTGAGATAGACACAGGTTAGGATTGTGGATTTGAGATCTTTGCTGTATAGAGCTAGCTATATAAACTTGAAAGTAAGTATGTTTATGTGAAAGATATGTAAATGCTTTATTAATATATTTATTTTAGGAAATATAAATAAAGAAAATAACCATTTCATTTTAGCTTTGTTGTCCATTTTTATGATGTATTATACTTTAAAGGGGGTAATGTACTAGAAAATTGGGTTACCCTTAATGTGTTTTCAATTACTTGGTATATAACAGCTGAAGAATTTAAGATTTATGGGAAATAGTTCTTTAGATTTATTTTTGTAAATTAACTAAAAGTTTCCCCTAATTGAAACCCCAATCCAATACAAGGCTAGAGTACAAGTCGCACGCTAACTTTAGCTTGAAAGCAATATATATGTATCTGCTTTTTTTTGAGCAACGTAATTAACGCTCATATTACGAGTTGAAAGTATATGCTTTTGCTTGAGCGCTATCACATTTAACGTGCATCTGGTTAGCGTGATTTCAGAGCTCTTGTTAACTGTTATGCGAGACAAAAAAGTTGCAACATCAAAAATACTTTTAACAGTACAGTTTCACTCATATTAATGTCTAAAGAAAAGTATCTTAAAAATGTTTGCATTAAAAAGGTATGTGATAGAGTGATAAGGGTAAATAAAGAAATATGCACTGTGTTGTATTGTATGCAAATTTGTATATTAATGATAATATGGTCTGTTAAAAGGTCATTAATAAAATGGCATTGTTATTTGTTAATAAGAAAATCTAATAAAGAAGATTTTAAAAAAAGTTATAAGAACTCAAAGATAGTCTAGGGTTTTAGAAAAAAAGGCCTGCAATGGGCTTTAACATAGAGATACAAACATACATACACATGTCTATATATATATATATATATATATATATATATATATATATATATATATATATATATATATATATATATATATATATATATATATATATATATATATATATATATATACTGTTTATTATATAGATATGTTTATATGTAAGTATTTATGTGTATTACTGTTTATGAACTGTATATATTTCATATTCCAATGTTCTTCACTTACAGGATAATGTACTATTTATTGTAAAGACATATTTCTATATATATATATATCTATGTATACATTTACCTGTATATCTTTTCCTATATATATATATATATAGGTTTAGATATGTATTTTACATGAACATTATATA
This sequence comes from Bombina bombina, assembly GCF_027579735.1. Taxonomy (NCBI): domain Eukaryota; kingdom Metazoa; phylum Chordata; class Amphibia; order Anura; family Bombinatoridae; genus Bombina; species Bombina bombina. The sequence continues at coordinate 340,874,241 of NC_069501.1, read as the reverse complement.
TATATATATATATATATATATATATATATATATATATATATATATATATATATGGTAAGAAATATAAAGGAAGGATCAGCGCTCAGTTGTTCCACCAAACGATAGGTAAGATTTTTACTGAGAAAGTGTAAATAGATTTCTGTACCTAACTGTGAGGTATATACAGGTGAGATGTATATGTTCCCTGTAAGCTTGATGGGTGTAGGTATTGAGCTGCTTGAACAAGTACGATTCAGTGTACCCCTAACACTGACAGAAAAAATAAAATACAAGCGAAATATCGAAAGAAGTTCTGACGAAGAAGCATTTTCCACGCTTCGAAACGCGTAAGGATTACAATATTTGAGTGTGGCTTTGCTCTTTGTTTCCGAAGCGGCTGACATCTGCACAGTGACATACAGCGGTCCCTGACGATACCCATACGGCTCGTCCACTTGACCGTCACTAGTGGCACGTTTTGAGTGCTATTACTCCACTAGATATACATCACTAGTTGGAGTTCTGATACTTTGCATTTTATGCTTACCTTCATACACACATAAACAGCGCGATACACACCAAGCCACAGATTAGGCTATCGAAGTGGCAAACACTGACCTGCCTATTTATTTTCCAGAAAGGTCCTGACGAAACAGCTGCCTTAACTAACTGAACATAGCAGGCTCTGATACCTTTCATTATTTCAGGTTTAACACTTCCAGTTATACGTGCTAACGCAGTATAGGTCAGTGTTGTCAATCTGAGGGATAGTCTCTCTGTCTCTATATAGTCTTTTTATTTGTATAGCTGAGACTGCAGCTGCTGTAATCCCATCAGTGACAGGCCCCATCAACTTCTAGTATCCTATTCTACCATTATTGTCTCAACTCGAACAGTCCACACTGAGTGAAGTGTAAACCACCACTAAGTGAACTGTAACGATACCTGGCATAGGTACATTTTTGGATCCTATAAAGACACCATTTAAAAAGAGTGTACCATTGGTATTTACACAGCAACATCACGAACTCATAGAAATATCGGACCACAGCAACACCTGTGTAAGGTGTATAAAAATATATTTACAAGTCCTTACTTACCTCATAAGGATTGAGGTTGTTGAATGTGAGTGCATTTCTTATCCCAGTCTTGAATGTAATAAATTTTTATTTATACAGTATCACGCTATGTGCTCTTTCTTTTTCTTTACTATATCCCATTAAATACGGTGAGAGCCAAGATCCAGACGGAACCACCATACTACGAGGAGATACCAAGCCAGTGACATAAAAGACAAGGAAGTTCCTAGATTGAAAGCACCATACACAAGTCGGCACGAATGTAAAGACCTGGATCTCTTCACATACAGGAGGAAAATCCAAGACTGACCGGAGAGTATTTAAACAGACGCGCTGACATTACCTCATAAGATTGAGGTACCCTCTGGTAAGGGTATACTACTTATCCCCCAGCACCATTGTTGCAATTGTTGTCATTGATTTCTACCTATTATTATCAATTCATTGCACTACAATATTTGTACTTTTATATTTACCGGACTTTGTCCTAAATCGGTTCATGTAGAACCAGTGGGATAGATAGGACAATTGTCTATCACATCTGAGAGACATTCAGTATATCTGACATAGTAACATTGTATTCATATCCTACGTGTTTGTAGCGCTGAACTTCTTTCGATATTTCGCTTGTATTTTATATATATATATATATATATGTATATATATATATATATATATATATATAATAAGAAGTGCATAGGAATGTAAAATATGTGTAACGAGCATCCGGGTTCGTTACTAAGGATTATTGTGGTCGGTTAGTGCACATGAGAAATTTCAAATATTGAATGTAAAAAAAATTATAAAAAATATTTACAATTATTATACATACTGTAAAAATTTTTATGTGTGGGTATATATATATATATATATATATATATATATATATATATATATATATACATGCATACATACAGTATTGTGAAAAAGTCTTAGGCCACCATTAGATTTATTGTTTTAGCAATGGTATAATGACCATATATAATTATTTCTCCGTCTCTTTATTAGACAAAAAGGAATTACAGGATATGTGTATGCAGTATTAAAAAAAAGATAACTTCAGAAAAAAACAGCTTCTATAGGCTAAAGTGGCAAGTATTTAGTGTGACCTCCCCTTACACTTGAGCAATATTAGGAACCTGGCTCTTGTAAACTTAAATGGAATGGAACCCTAATTAATGTCATTGCTAACACCTGTATTTGTCCTACTATTTTATGTCAAAATGAAAAAGGTCTATTACACCAGGTTTGTGTAAGACATGCTTGAGCATTACCTACAGGTGTGGCATGAGTTTAATTAATTGGAAAGTTGCATCATTCCATTCATAATGCCAAAGATCACACATTTTGACAGACATAAAATCATACTTTTGCATCAGCAGGGTCACTCTCAAAGGTAAATCAGCAAACAAACTGGATACTCAAGATGTAGTGTTCAAGCTGAAGAATCGGGAGAGATCAAGGACAAAAAATGGACTAGAAGGCCTGATGAGAAGTTTCTCAGAGCTTCTTCTTTGAGAGACCGGAAGAACTCCAGCAAGGACCTGGCCCAGCATCTGGCAGCTTCATCGGGATGCTTAGTCGTCCCTTCTACAGTCCGAAGAAGCTTGTTCAGGAATGGTCTTTGTGGAAGGGTAGCAGCCAATAAACCACTTCTTTGTTAGGGGAACAAGGTGAAAAGGATAAGATATGCTAAAGCTCACAAAGATTGGAAGGGAGATCAGTGGAAAAGAGTATTATGGAGTGACAAACCTAAGTTTGAAATTTTTGGTTCCAATCGTTGACAATATGTGAGAAAAAGAGTTGGAGAGAGATGGAAAAATGAGTGCTTGCAGACTTCAGTGGAACATGGTGGAGAGACTGTCCTGGTTTGGGGCTGCATTTCTACCAGTGGTGTTGGTGATATTGTCCGGATTGATGGGATCATGAAAGCTGAAAAGTACAGACAAGTTTTAATTCATCATGCCATTCCTTCTGGAAAGAGTCTGATTGGGAATTGGTTTATTTTTCAGCAGGATAAAGATCCCAAGCACCCTGCTAATGCAGTGAAATCATATTTGGAGAGAAAAAAACAGCTGATAAAACACAGTCATGGACTGGCCTCCACGGAGTCCAGTCCTGAATATTATAGAGGCAGTATGGAATTACCTTGACAGAGAAAGAAAGACAACCTAAATCTAAAGCAGAACTCTGGGAAGTGCTGAAAGAAGCCTGTTATAATATGCCAGAAGATTACTTGAGAAAACTTCAGGACTATCTCCCCAAAAGAGTCAAAGATGTGCTTAGTGTAAAGGGAGGTCATACTAAATACTGACTTTTTGCTATTTTGTTCTGAAAATTGTGTTTTTTTCATATTTTGTGTACATATTTTCTGGATTTTCTGTTTGTATCTTAATAAAGAGACTGAAAAATAAATAAAGATGGTCATTAAAACTTTGCTAAAACAACAAATCTAATTGTGGCCTAAGACTTTTGCACAGTACTGTATATTCTATGGATTGTTTTGAATATATTACTGTATGTATAATAATTTTAAATAATGGTTATTCATTTTTTGTTAATATTTTATATTTAATATTTCAATAACTCACTTTGAAGATAGCAACCGCGTTAAGCCTAAATTGTGAATCCCGGTGCACGCTATGCATATTTTACATTCCTATGTTCTTCTCAAAGAAAATAATGTACTTTTTATTATTATTAAACTTTAATACTACTGTATGCCTAATACAAATCAAAATATACTGTTTCCAAAATGTCCTAAGTATTCCCACCCCATTGCAAAGGAATTTAAGCAGCAAATCATCATGCCTGTATCAGGACCTGCAAGGGAGTGTGCCTCATGCACACTCATGTTATTTGCCTATTCAGTTTAACTCCTTAGTGACCAGATCACTTTTCAATATCCTTACCGTTAAGGACCAGGGCTGTTTTTACATTTCTACTGTGTTTATGTTTAGCTGTATTTTTCCTTTTACTCATTTACTGTACCCACAAATATTTTATACCGTTTTTCTAATTTTGATCTCCAAAATCTGTTACACATCTACAACCACCAAAAAAAAACATGCTAAATAGTTTCTAAATTTTGTCCTGAGTTTAGAAAAACCCAATGTTTACAAGTTCTTTGTTTTTTTTGCAAGTTATAGGGCAATAAGTAGAAGAAGCACTTTGTTATTTCCAAAACATTTGTTTTCAAAATTAGCGAAAGTTACACTGTAACACTGGTATCTGTCAGGAATCCCTGAATAACCCTTCACATGTATATATTTTCTTTTTAGTAGACAACCCAAAGTATTGATCTAGGCCCATTTTGGTATATTTCATGCCATCATTTCACCGCCAAATGCGATAAAATAAAAACAATTGTTAACTTTTTCACAAACTTTAGGATTCTCACTGAAATTCTTTACAAACAGCTTGTGCAATTATGGCACAAATGGTTGTAAATGCTTCTCTGTGATCCCCTTTGTTCAGAAATACCAGACATATATGGCTTTGGCATTGCTTTTTGGTAATTAGAAGGCCGCAAAATGCCGCAGCGCACCACACTTGTATTATGCCCCACAGTGAAGTGGTTAATTAGGTAGCTTGTTGGGTTAGAATTAGCTTTAGTGTAGAGATCAGTCTCCCACCTGACACATCCCACCCCATGATCCTTCCCTGACCCCTCTCAAACAGCTCTCATTGCTCCCCCACCCCCCCAAGGGTCACCTCCATCTTAAGCGAATTTCTTGTGCTTACAGCGCTTGTGTATAGAGTGACCTGTGGCTCCTGTCTAGAGCGGATCCACAAAAGTAGTCCGCAAAAGTGCTATGGTGTATATAGGTATTTAGATAGGAGCGCCAAAAGAGGCAAGGCCAGGGGTTTGGTGGAGGTATGCGATATATAACGTAATTGCTGAAGTTAGGATCTGAGTGAGTTCCCTGAAATAGTGGACCACAGTGATTTAGTGCGTCCTTCTTATAGTATTATTGAGTTTGTTTAAGAGAGTAGATTCCAAGCGTCTGGCGCTTTGGGTTGGGGGGTGAATGTTAATGTGTACTATGAAGGCATATATAGGTGCAGGATAATTAGAAATCGAAATTGTCTATATATAATGATATTAGATGACACAGAGCATACGTCTTCCAAATAAAATATCACAATTTTAATACGGTTATGTGCAATTTAGTACATCATATCCGGTTAAAAACAAGTTACATACAAGAATATGGATCCATAAAAACTATATGATAATACAATATATTAAAAATATTAAATAAAAAATATATTTAAGAACAATAATACGTATTAAGGACAATAATGCAGTGAAAGTTCTGTATGTTAGAGATAGTCTGGGTCTCTCTAGCAAAGTCCCTACGTCTGTCGTGGGGAAGGTAAGCTAAGGTACAGCTGAACAGCAAATATGCCTATAGGATAGATTTGCTAGTAAGGTGGCTGTATGAACATAGCAATTTGAAAAGTAACAAATATTAATACAATCTGATAATGATACACAAATGTACAGATAAAAATAACACACAAATTTACAAATAAAAACCTCAATTGTGTGTAAAAACAAGTAGTGGTCAAAACAATGATCCAAAAAAACAGCTTGTGATCAAATAATAGTCCAAAAGTCAATTCAAAAAATGTGTTAAAAAAAAATGCGTTCCTTAAATGAAGGTGTGGGCAGTCCAAATTTATGTGAGGTGATTCAATCCGTGAAAAAAATCTTAAAAACAATATAGCAAAGTCCAGAAAATGTTCAAAAATTGTGTTCAAAAATGTTCAAAAATTGTGTAATCCTTGATTTGATATCTCAAAAAATGATAAAAATATCCAAAATTTGAAAATATGAAAAATCTATATCTGTATGTATGAAAATGTCCAATACAAAATCTCCAAAATATCCAATGTAGGTGACTAGTGTATACACAAAATTATAAATGTGATCACTGAAAAAACAAAAATCTGTGGTTCTTATTGTAGTGCACAATGGTATTAAAAAATGCACAAAATGAAGTAGAAGTAAAAGTATAAAAATGAGAAGAACTTGGGGATTCCTCAAAACCTGTAAACAAAAGATAACAACATAGTGTGATATTGTTAAAAATAGGCAATAATAAAAAGAGTAATGCTCACCATATACTTGTCAACGCGTTTCGGCCTGCAGTTGAGGCCTTTCTCAAGACTAACTCTTTTTATTATTGCCTATTTTTAACAATATCACACTATGTTGTTATCTTTTGTTTACAGGTTTTGAGGAATCCCCAAGTTCTTCTCATTTTTATACTTTTACTTCTATATATACTTTTACTTCTACTTCATTTTGTGCATTTTTTAATACCATTGTGCACTACAATAAGAACCACAGATTTTTGTTTTTTCAGTGATCACGTTTATAATTTTGTGTATACACTAGTCACCTACATTGGATATTTTGGAGATTTTGTATTGGACATTTTCATACATATAGATTTTTCATATTTTCAAATTTTGGATATTTTTATCATTTTTTGAGATATCAAATCAAGGATTACACAATTTTTGAACATTTTTGAACACAATTTTTGAACATTTTCTGGACTTTGCTATATTGTTTTTAAGATTTTTTTCACGGATTGAATCACCTCACATAAATTTGGACTGCCCACACCTTCATTTAAGGAACGCATTTTTTTGAACACATTTTTTGAATTGACTTTTGGACTATTATTTGATCACAAGCTGTTTTTTTGGATCATTGTTTTGACCACTACTTGTTTTTACACACAATTGAGGTTTTTATTTGTAAATTTGTGTGTTATTTTTATCTGTACATTTGTGTATCATTATCAGATTGTATTAATATTTGTTACTTTTCAAATTGCTATGTTCATACAGCCACCTTACTAGCAAATCTATCCTATAGGCATATTTGCTGTTCAGCTGTACCTTAGCTTACCTTCCCCACGACAGACGTAGGGACTTTGCTAGAGAGACCCAGACTATCTCTAACATACAGAACTTTCACTGCATTATTGTCCTTAATACGTATTATTGTTCTTAAATATATTTTTTATTTAATATTTTTAATATATTGTATTATCATATAGTTTTTATGGATCCATATTCTTGTATGTAACTTGTTTTTAACCGGATATGATGTACTAAATTGCACATAACCGTATTAAAATTGTGATATTTTATTTGGAAGACGTATGCTCTGTGTCATCTAATATCATTATATATAGACAATTTCGATTTCTAATTATCCTGCACCTATATATGCCTTCATAGTACACATTAACATTCACCCCCCAACCCAAAGCGCCAGACGCTTGGAATCTACTCTCTTAAACAAACTCAATAATACTATAAGAAGGACGCACTAAATCACTGTGGTCCACTATTTCAGGGAACTCACTCAGATCCTAACTTCAGCAATTACGTTATATATCGCATACCTCCACCAAACCCCTGGCCTCACCTCCATCTTAAGTTTTGGCAGAAACTGCTGGTATAAAAATAAAAGTTTATTATTTTATTTATTATATATTTTCTGCAGTGTAGGATTCCCCCTTACCACCCAAACTCCCTGAGCCCCCAAACAGCTCTCTAACCTTCCCCCTCTACCTATTTGCCGCCATCTTAGGTACTGGCAGCTTTTTTAACATAGTGTAGCTGCCTCCTCATTAGCATACCCCCTCCCCCTTCTAGATCAATTTCCAGACACCAATTCCACATAGGATCCCCCTCTCCTCCTTCCCCCTCCTCCCCCCTCCTCCCTCCTTCCCATTCACTGCTGTACTGTAGCGTGGCATAGTGGTCCCACCTACTCCCATCCCCTTCACGGATCCTTCACTCCCGCTTCCTGCCCTCCTCCTCCAGCGTTGGGCCGCCCATTTCTCCTCCCTCCAAGCCCTCCCACGCCACTAACGATCGGCACCATTGCTGGCCGATGCAGAAAGGGCCACAGAGTGGCCCTTTTTGCATAGATTACTGCCTAAAGGGTATTGCACAATGCCTCATTATCAAGGCATTGCTGCAATACCCAGAGAGTGGCTGGAAGCAATCACAATACCTTCCAGCACTCCGTTTAACTGAGGACGTGCTATGTACGTCCTTGGTAGTTAACTGTTGTTTTTTTGAGGGCGTACATAGCAAGTCCTTTGTCGTTAAGGGGTTAAGGAAGTTTACTATGAAATCTCATGACATCTCAATTCATGACCTCAGCACTGCTGATGCTGATTGGCTGCTGCTCATTTCTTCCTTTTTATATACCTGCTATTAGACAGCAGCTGGATTATAACTGTTTACACAGCACTTACTCTAGTGAGCTGAGGAAATTGTGACAAAAAATATATTCCTTTTTTACATAGAGATATTCAGGGGATATTTCCATGTCAGCTTTTTACAGTTATGCTGCAACACTTTTAAGTGATTTAGCATATGAGTGTTATGTCCCTTTACGTTGTAAGAAAAACAGTTCGATCTGTATGGCTAAAATGTTTAGATAATTACACCTGAATTTGAGAGGCAATTACATAAACACCCTTGGAACGCCCATATTAAGCCAATTTTATGAAAAAACAACAATTACGCTTTATATTTTGTACTTATAAGTTTTCTATGTTCTTTTGCACATCCAGTGTATTTCAAATTATGATTTACACTTTGCATATTTAATACGATTTAACCTTGTAAAAGTTAAATACAAATGTTACGTTTTGATCAAATATGATTTTTGGTGAACAGTTTTATTACAATTTTGATGCATCTTAACAATACAATTTTTCCCTGCGTATTTATGTGTCAATGGTTCAATTAGTCATTTTGTATGATTTTTAATTAACATTTTAGTATTTCTGTTTCACAGCCCTCTACTGGGAGCATTATGTCATCTAAACCTTCTTGTTTACATGTTTTATTTTATAACCTGTACTTAAAGAGACATGAAACCCAACATTTTTCTTTTATGACTCAGATAGAGAATACAATTTTAAACAACTTTCCAATTTACTTCTATTGTTTAATTTGCTTCTTTCTCTTGTTATCCTTTGCTGAAAAGTTTATCTAGGAAAGCTCAGGAGAAGCAAAGAAACTAGGTTCTAGCTGCTGATTGGTGGCTGCATATATATATATATACCAATTGTCATTGTCTCAACCATGTGTGCTCTGCGTTAGAAACCAGTAGTGCATTGCTGCTCCTTCAACAAATGATACCAAGGGAATGAAACAAATTAGATAAAAGAAGTAAATTAGAAAGTTGTTTAAAATGGTATTCTCTATTTGAATAATGAAATATTTTTGGGGGGTTTCATGTCCCTTTAAGTATGGTAATGTTCAGTATAAGTGGGGATACAATAGGCAAATCTACCTATTTGCTATCTCAAATGAGAAATGTCCCACTAAAATAGTTTAAAATATATTTTCAAAGTGTGCATTATTGTTTGAAATATCAGATATTTAATGTATTTAATTTTACAGTATTTTTGTTTTATATTTAGATTTATTTTTGTTGCAAATAATTAGTGCCCCACCATCTACTTCTTTAAGACTTTTTATTATTATTTTTTGCCAAAGTTAAGCAGATTATTGGCCAAAAATCAAAGTAAATTTGGTGCAAATTATTTCTTATTGTTTCTCATTTATGTCAATGGGAGCCAATAATAATAAACAACAGATATTTAGTAAAATGCTAAACAAAAAAAATTATCACCTAGATTACGAGTTTTGCGTTAGGGTTAAAAAGCAGCGTTGGCTGGTCAAAACGCTGCTTTTTAACACCCACTTTTATTATGAGTCTTGCAGGTACAGGTGTACCGCTCACTTTTTTGGCCAGACTCGGAAATACCACAAATCCACTTACGTAAATTGCGTATCCTCTTTTTTCAATGGGACTTGCATAGCGCTGGTATTATGAGTCTGACCAAAAGTGAGCGATAAACCCTCTCCTGTCAAGCCTGGTACCGCATTTTAAAGTCGGTAGTTAAGAGTTTTACACTACAACGCCGTAGCATAAAACTCTTAACTAAAGTGCTAAAACGTACACTAACACCCATAAACTACCTATTAACCCCTAAACTGAGGCCCCCCACATCGCAAACACTAAAATAAAATTTGTAACCCCTAATCTGCCGAACCGGACATCGCCACCACTATAATAAACATATTAACCCCTAAACCGCCGCACTCCCGCATTGCAAACACTAGTTAAATATTATTAACCCCTAATCTGCCGGCCCTAACATCACCGCCACCTACCTACATTAATTAACCCCTAATCTGACGCCACCAACATAAAATTAATACAATTCACTAAATTATTCCTATTTAAAACTAAATACCTATAAAAATAAACCATAAGATAGCTACAATATAACTAATAGTTACATTGTATCTAGCTTAGGTTTTATTTTTATTTTACAGGCAACTTTGTATTTATTTTAACTAGGTACATTAGTTATTAAATAGTTATTAACTATTTAATAACTACCTAGTTAAAATAAAGACAAACTTACCTGTAAAATGAAACCTAACCTATGTTACAATTACACCTAACACTACACTATAATTAAATAAATTCCCTAAACTAAATACAATTAATTACAATTTAAACAAATTATCTAAAGTACGAAAAAAACAAACACTAAATTACAGAAAATAATAAAATAATTCCAAGATTTTTAAACTAATTACACCTACTCTAATCCCCCTAACAAAATAAAAAAGCCCCTCAAAAATAAAAAGGCCCTACCCTACACTAAATTACAAATAGCTCTTAAAAGGGCCTTTTGCAGGGCATTGCCCCAAAGTAATCAGTTCTTTTACCTGTAAAAAAAAGTACAAATACCCCCCCAACATTAAAACCCACCACCCACACAACCAACCCTACTCTAAAACCCACCCAATCCCCCCTTAAGAAAACCTAACACTAACCCCTTAAAGATCACCCTACCATGAGACGTCTTCACCCAAAAGGGCAGAAGTAGTCCTCCAGACGGGCAGAAGTCTTCATCCAAGCCAGGCAGAAGAGGTCCTCCAGATGTGCAGAAGTCTTCATCCAGACGGCATCTTCTATCTTCATCCATCCAGCGCGGAGCGGGTCCATTTTAAAGACATCCAATGCGGAACATCCTCTTCAAACGACAGCCGACTGAAGAATGAAGGTTCCTTTAAATGACATCATCCATGATGGCGTCCCTTCGATTCTGATTGGGCTGATAGAATTCTATCAGCCAATCGGAATTAAGGTAAAAAAAATCCTGTTGGCTGATGCAATCAGCCAATAGGATTGAGCTTGCATTCTATTGATGATTGGAACAGCCAATAGAATGCAAGCTCAATCATATTGGCTGATTGCATCAGCCAATAGGATTTTTTCTACCTTAATTCCGATTGGCTTATAGAATTCTATCAGCCAATCAGAATTGAAGGGACGCCATCTTGGATCATGTCATTTAAAAGAACCTTCATTCTTCAGTCGGCATTCGTTTGAAGAGGATGCTCAGCGTCGGATGTCTTGAAGATGGACCCGCTCCGCGCCGGATGGATGAAGATAGAAGATGCTGTCTGGATGAAGACTTCTGCCCAACTGGAGGACCTCTTCTGCCCAGCTTGGATGAAGACTTCTGCCCGTCTGGAGGACCACTTCTGCCCGGTTGGGTGAAGACGTCTCATGGTAGGGTGATCTTCAAGAGGTTAGATTGGGTGGGTTTTAGAGAAGGGTTCGTTGTGTGGGTGGTGGGTTTTAATGTTGGGGGGGGTATTTGTCCTTTTTTTTTATAGGTAAAAGAGCTGATTACTTTGGGGCAGTGCCCCGCAAAAGGCCCTTTTAAGGGCTATTTGTAATTTAGTGTAGGGTAGGGCTTTTTTATTTTGTTAGGGGAATTAGAGTAGGTATAATTAGTTTAAAAATCTTGTAATTATTTTATTATTTTCTGTAATTTAGTGGGGGGGGTTCGTACTTTAGATATTTGTTTTTAATTGTAATTAATTGTATTTAGTTTCGGGAATTTATTTATAGTGTAGTGTTAGGTGTAATTGTAACATAGATTAGGTTTTATTTTACAGGTACATTTTTCTTTATTTTAACTAGGTAGTTATTAAATAGTTAATAACTATTTAATAACTATTGTACCTAGTTAAAATAAATACAAAGTTGCCTGTAAAATAAAAATAAATCCTAATCTAGCTACAATGTAACTATTAGTTATATTGTAGCTATGTTAAGGTTTATTTTATAGGTAAGTATTTAGTTTTAAATAGAAATTATTTAGGTAATTGTAGTAATTTTATTTAGATTTATTAAAATGATATTTCAGTTAGGGGGTGTTAGGGTTAGGGTTAGACTTAGGTTTAGGGGTTAATATGTTTATTATAGTGGCGGTGACGTTATGGGCAGCAGATAAGGGGTTAATAAATGTAGTTAGGTTGCGGCGACATTGGGGGTGGCAAATTAGGGGTTAATAAATATAATATAGGGTTCAGCGATGTTGGGGGCAGCAGATTTAGGGTTCATAACTATAATGTAGGTGGCGGCGGTGTCCGGAGCGGCAGATTAGGGGTTAATATTATAATGTTGGTGTCGGCGATGTCAGGGGCGGCAGATTATATAATAAGTGTAAGATTAGGGGTGTTTAGACTCGGGGTTCATGTTAGGGTGTTAGGTGTAGACATAAAAAGTATTTCCCTGTAGGAATCAATGGGGCTGCGTTAGGAGCTGAATGCTGCTTTTTTTGCAGGTGTTAGACTTTTTTTCAGCCAGCTCTCCCCGTTGATTCCTATGGGGAAATCGTGCATGAGCACGTTACACCAGCTTACCGCTAACGTAAGCAGTGCTGGTATTGGAGTGCGGTAAGGAGCAAAATTTTGCTCTTCGCTCACTTCTTGTCTGGGTTTTTTTCAGCCGGCTCTCCCCCATTGATTCCTTGGGGGAAATCGTGCATGAGCATGTTACACCAGCTTACCGCTGACTTAAGCAGCTGGTGAGATGTGGAGCAAAATTTTGCTTTTCGCTCACTTTTTTGCGGTTAACGCCGGGTTTGTAAAAACCCGTAATACCAGTGCTGTCTGTAAGTGAGCGGTGAGCATAAACTGCTCATTAGCACCGCACCCCTCCTACCGCAAAACTCATAATCTAGGTGTATATGTGTAAGCTGACAATAGAAGTTAAACATTTTTTTACCTGTTTTTAACTTTTAACAGTAAAAGGCTGCAGAATCTTTATTATTGGATACTATCGGCTAGATTAAGAGTTGTGCGTTAGGCTTAAAAATCAGCATGGGCCGGTCCCAATGCTGGTTTTTAATGGACGCTGGTATTACGAGTCTTGAAGGTACAGGTGTACCGCTCACTTTTTTGGCCAGACTTGGAAATACCGCAAATCCACTTACGTAAATTGCGTATCCTATTTTTTCAATGGGACTTGCATAGTGCTGGTATTACGAGTCTGCCAAAAAGTGAGCGGTACACATTCTCCTGTTAAGACTGGTACCGCATTTTAATGTCAGTAGCTAAGAGTTTTACACTACAACGCTGTAGCATAAAACTCTTAACTAAAGTGCTAAAAAGTACACTAACACCCATAAACTACCTATTAACCCCTAAACTGAGGGCCCCCCCACATCGCAAACACTAAAATAAATTTTTTAAACCCTAATCTGCCGAACCAGACATCGCCGTCACTATAATATATTAACCCCTAAACCGCCGCACTCCCGCATTGCAAACATTAGTTAAATATTATTAACCCCTAATCTGCCATCCCTAACATCGACGCCACCTACCTACATTTATTAACCCCTAATCTGCCGCCCCCAACGTCACCGCCACTATATTAAAGTTATTAACCCCTAAACCTAAGTCTAACCCTAACACCCCCTAACTAAAATCTAATTTAAATAAATATAAATAAAATTACTATAATTAACAAAATTATTCCTATTTAAAACTAAATACTTACCTATAAAATAAAACCTAAGCTAGCTACAATATAACTAATACAGGGAGTGCAGAATTATTAGGCAAGTTGTATTTTTTGAGGATTAATTTTATTATTGAACAACAACCATGTTCTCAATGAACCCAAAAAACTCATTAATATCAAAGCTGAATAGTTTTGGAAGTAGTTTTTAGTTTGTTTTTAGTTATAGCTATTTTAGGGGGATATCTGTGTGTGCAGGTGACTATTACTGTGCATAATTATTAGGCAACTTAACAAAAAACAAATATATACCCATTTCAATTATTTATTTTTACCAGTGAAACCAATATAACATCTCAACATTTACAAATATACATTTCTGACATTCAAAAACAAAACAAAAACAAATCAGTGACCAATATAGCCGCCTTTCTTTGCAAGGACACTCAAAAGCCTGCCATCCATGGATTCTGTCAGTGTTTTGATCTGTTCACCATCAACATTGCGTGCAGCAGCAACCACAGCCTCCCAGACACTGTTCAGAGAGGTGTACTGTTTTCCCTCCTTGTAAATCTCACATTTCATGATGGACCACAGGTTCTCAATGGGGTTCAGATCAGGTGAACAAGGAGGCCATGTCATTAGATTTTCTTCTTTTATACCCTTTCTTGCCAGCCACGCTGTGGAGTACTTGGACGCGTGTGATGGAGCATTGTCCTGCATGAAAATCATGTTTTTCTTGAAGGATGCAGACTTCTTCCTGTACCACTGCTTGAAGAAGGTATCTTCCAGAAACTGGCAGTAGGACTGGGAGTTGAGCCTGACTCCATCCTCAACCCGAAAAGGCCCCACAAGCTCATCTTTGATGATACCAGCCCAAACCAGTACTCCACCTCCACCTTGCTGGCGTCTGAGTCGGACTGGAGCTCTCTGCCCTTTACCAATCCAGCCACGGGCCCATCCATCTGGCCCATCAAGACTCACTCTCATTTCATCAGTCCATAAAACCTTAGAAAAATCAGTCTTGAGATATTTCTTGGCCCAGTCTTGATGTTTCAGCTTGTGTGTCTTGTTCAGTGGTGGTCGTCTTTCAGCCTTTCTTACCTTGGCTATGTCTCTGAGTATTGCACACCTTGTGCTTTTGGGCACCCCAGTGATGTTGCAGCTCTGAAATATGGCCAAACTGGTGGCAAGTGGCATCTTGGCAGCTGCACGCTTGACTTTTCTCAGTTCATGGGCAGTTATTTTGCGCCTTGGTTTTTCCACACGCTTCTTGCAACCCTGTTGACTATTTTGAATGAAACGCTTGATTGTTCGATGATCACGCTTCAGAAGCTTTGCAATTTTAAGAGTGTTGCATCCCTCTGCAAGATATCTCACTATTTTTGACTTTCTGAGCCTGTCAAGTCCTTCTTTTGACCCATTTTGCCAAAGGAAAGGAAGTTGCCTAATAATTATGCACACCTGATATAGGGTGTTGATGTCATTAGACCACACCGCTTCTCATTACAGAGATGCACATCACCTAATATGCTTAATTGGTAGTAGGCTTTCGAGCCTATACAGCTTGGAGTAAGACAACATGCATAAAGAGGATGATGTGGTCAAAATACTCATTTGCCTAATAATTCTGCACTCCCTGTAGTTACATTGTATCTAGCTTAGGGTTTATTTTTATTTTACAGGCAAGTTTGTATTTATTTTAACTAGGTACAATAGTTATTAAATAGTTATTAACTATTTAATAACTACCTAGTTAAAATAAATACAAAAGTACCTGTAAAATAAAACCTAACCTATGTTTTATTTTGCGCGGAGCGGGTCCATCTTCAAGACATCCGACGCAGCACATCCTTTTCTTAAAGATACCTTCATTCTGTGTTAGCCGTCATCAGAAGAGGATGCTCTGCGTCGGATGTCTTGAAGATGGACCCGCTCAGCGCCGGATGTATGTAGATAGAAGATGCCGTCTGCATGAAGACTTCTGCCCGTCTGGAGGACCACTTCGCCTGGCTTGGATGAAGACTTCTCCTGACTTCGTTGAGGACTTCGGCCCAGTTGGATGAAGACTTCTCCCGGTAAGGTGATCTTCAAGGGGTTAGTGTTAGGTTTTTTTAAGGGGGTATTGGGTTGGTTTTAGAGTAGGGTTGGTTAGGGTGTGGTAGGTGGGTTTTAATGTTGAGGGGGAATTTGTACTTTTTGTTTACAGGTAAAAGAGCTGATTACTTTTGGGCAATACCCCACAAAAGGCCCTTTTAAGGGCTATTTGTAATTTAGTGTAGGGTAGGGATTTTTTTATTTTGTGGGGCTTTTTTATTTTGTTAGGGGGGTTAGATTAGGTGTAATTAGTTTTAAAATCTTGTAATTTGTTTATTATTTTCTTTAATTTAGTAGGGGGGGTTTGTACTTTAGATAATTTAATTTAATTGTATTTAATTGTATTTAATTTAGGGAAATAATTTAATTGTAGTGTAGTGTTAGGTGTAATTGTAGCTTAGGTTAGGCTTTATTTTACAGGTACTTTTGTATTTATTTTAGCTAGGTGGTTATTAAATAGTTAATAACTATTTAATAACTATTGTACCTAGTTAAAATAAATACAAACTTGCCTGTAAAATAAAAATAAATCCTAAAATAGCTACAATGTAACTATTAGTTATATTATAGCTAGCTTAGGGTTTATTTTATAGGTAAGTATTTAGATTTAAATAGGAATCATTTAGTTAATTATAGTAATTTTATTAGATTTATTTTAATTATATTTAAGTTAGGGGGTTTTAGGTTTAGGGTTAGACAGGTTTAGGAGTTAATAACTTTAATATAGTGGCGGCGACGTTGGGCGGCAGATTAGGGGCTAATAAATGTAGGTAGGTGGGAGGCGGCGGTTTAGGGGTTAATATGTTTATTATAGTGGTGGCGACATTGAGGGCAGCAGATTAGGGGTTAATAAATATAGGTAGGTGGCGGCGACATTGGGGGTGGCAGATTAGGGGTTAATAAATATAATGTAGGTGTTGGCGATGTTGGGAGCAGCAGATTAGGGGTTCATAAGTATAATGTAGGTGGCGGCGGTGTCCGTAGCGGCAGATTAGGGGTTAATAATATAATGTAGGTTGCGGCGATGTCGGGGGCATCAGATTAGGGGTTAATAAGTGTAATATTATGGTTGTTTAGACTCGGGGGTTCATGTTAGGGTGTTAGGTGTAGACATAAAATGTATTTCCCCATAGGAACCAATGGGGCTGTGTTAAGTAGCTTTACGCTGCTTTTTGGCAGGTGTTAGACTTTTTTTCAGCCGGCTCTCCCCGTTGATTCCTATGGGGAAATCGTGCATGAGTACGTTACACCAGCTCACCGCTAACGTAAGCACTGCTGGTATTGGAGTGCGGTAAGGAGCAAACTTTTGCTCTTCGCTCACTTCTTGTCTGGGTTGTAAAAATCTGTAATACCAGCGCTGTCTGTAAATTAGGGGTGAGCATAAACTGCTTGTTAGCACCGCACAGCCTCTAACGCAAAACTCCTAATCTAGGTGTATGTAAATGCAACCTTTGTTTACAAATTACACAGAAATGGGGAGATTAATTTAAGATGACCATCAACTGATACCTTTCTAAACTTAATGGAATGTATCTCAAATCATAACTGTCAATAGTCCCTAGAATGTGGAGGCTGGTTGCTTAGTCAGGATGATCTGAGTAGAAGTTGAGGCAAGAGTAATGTCATATTAGGGGCATAGTAGCTTGGTTGGAATTGCATGTAGATTTACGTGGAGATGACATGGAGTACATGGATCAGGTCGTGGCTAGATTAGGTTTGCCACCTTGGCTATGTTAACCTGGACAGTTATGAGTTACACATGTTGCAGGTTGTGCAAAGAGGAACATGCCTAGAGCAGCCCAGCAGCACTATCCATGTGCAATGCAGAAGCATAATAAATGTTTATCCCTGCACACCTTATAGCATGTGTTACTTATAAATGTTATGGTTAACATGGCCGAGGTAGAACCCTAGGCTAGATGATTCTCATTAAATTGGGTGTTTTACTATGTCCTGGAGATCTGCAAGTGGGGCAGCAAGCTGTCAGGGTTTGAGAGACTAATCAGGGCGTTCTAGGAGTAATGGTAAGAAGACGTCTGAATTAAGCATGGTCAGTGTTGTGGTTCACTCTATTGCTGCCCAGATTTCTAAGATGAGGTTTGGAGTTAGCAAAACCAGAACTATGAATTTAGCTATTGCTAAACAGATAGTTGAGAAGAGGGTTCAGATTAGCACATTGAAGACTGTGTGCATTAAGAATAGTGCTGTGGCCTGTGGAGATCCATATTGGCATCAATTATGCTTTTAAAGAGGGTAATTGCACTAATGATATTTTTATTTCTAGTATGAACATCAGGAACAACCTTGTGGCAGAATTTGCACCAGAAGTGGGACAGGGAGTATTAAAATAAGTTCCTAGCATTCCATTTCCTGTTCTGTTTAACTTCAGCCTAATACCTAGACTATTCTTCTTGCCTGCCCCTTTGCCTAGTTTCTTATGATGGATTGCTGATCTTCATTTAGACTTACAGAACTGTTTCCTGGATTATCTGCTGGTCTCATTAGTGCTGTCATCTAATTACATGAGAATGTTGTAGTTCCTGACCCTGGTCTGAATTTGGATTACTCTCCTGCTCTGCTGTGTGAACCAGCAGCCTTTTCCTACTTCTGACCTGCTGTAACAAACAGCAAATCAATTATTGGCTAATCACACATCTTCACAAGCGTCAAGTGGAAATGCTGTTGTTTCACAAATGTCAGGGAGATGGAATCAATGGCAAAGTAGGAGACAAGGTTCAGAGAGTGATATGGTCCTGTTTGAATGCCCATTCACCAAGCTTTTCTCTTTATAAACATCTTCATGAATGTACAATCTTGTTTAACATCTTCTTTGCAGCTACAATATTTCAATGGAGCAGTTTCATATTTTACAATTTCAGTACTATTAAAATGCAGTTTGAGAATATGTCATTACTCCTTCTTATAGAAATCTACAGTATTCACCTGTAGATCACACCAAACTGGAAACAATGCTTTTACAATCAATTAAATAAAACAAAATATTAAAAGTGACAATATATTGATTGAGTAAACACACAAAGGATGCCCATCATACTTACAGTAGATACAAATGATATTCAGATTGTTTAGCATTAATCTGGATGGATTCAAATTTCAATAGGTTACTTTTGAACTCATGATTGCGTGATTCGATTTAAAAGGCTAGTTATAAAGATGCAGGTACCGGTAGTCAGGACAATTACGGCAATGTGAATGTGACGTAGATACAAATACAAAAAAAAAGCATTCACTACTCACAATTTCTAGTTGTTGGGGTCCCAATCTCTTTTTTTCCCTGAAGATTCTATTAGCTGTACAGGATATCACATACTCAGTACATGTACATATGTAAATTAATATATAGAAATCCACTAAGGTTGGTTTAGCACACCTTTCACAAATTGTAAATACATTTATGGAACTGCTGACAATGAGACCAAACAAAATATACAAAACATTTTTAAATGCTGCAAAAATTGGCTGCAAAAAACACATTCTTTATATTAAAATTGGGATCTTAGTCACAGCTCAACTCCCAGTCCTACTGCCAGTTTCTGGAAGACACCTTCTTCAAGCAGTGGTACAGGAAGAAGTCTGCATCCTTCAAGAAAAACATGATTTTCATGCAGGACAATGCTCCATCACACGCATCCAAGTACTCCACAGCGTGGCTGGCAAGAAAGGGTATAAAAGAAGAAAATCTAATGACATGGCCTCCTTGTTCACCTGATCTGAACCCCATTGAGAACCTGTGGTCCATCATCAAATGTGAGATTTACAAGGAGGGAAAACAGTACACCTCTCTGAACAGTGTCTGGGAAGCTGTGGTTGCTGCTGCACGCAATGTTGATGGTGAACAGATCAAAACACTGACAGAATCCATGGATGGCAGGCTTTTGAGTGTCCTTGCAAAGAAAGGTGGCTATACTGGTCACTGATTTGTTTTTGTTTTGTTTTTGAATGTCAGAAATGTATATTTGTGAATGTTGAGATGTTATATTGGTTTCACTGGTAAAAATAAATAATTGAAATGGGTATATATTTGTTTTTTGTTAAGTTGCCTAATAATTATGCACAGTAATAGTCACCTGCACACACAGATATCCCCCTAAAATAGCTATAACTAAAAACAAACTAAAAACTACTTCCAAAACTATTCAGATTTGATATTAATGAGTTTGTTGGGTTCATTGAGAACATGGTTGTTGTTCAATAATAAAATTAATCCTCAAAAATACAACTTGCCTAATAATTCTGCACTCCCTGTACAACCTGATTCCATAGGGTTAAAGGGACAGTCTACACCATAGTCATCTTAAAGTCTTACCTTAGATTAAGCTACTAATAATAGCCTTTCTATATCATGCAGCAGGAACAGTAAAGAAAGTTATTTTAAAATGAATAGTGTTTATGGCCAGTTTGAAATGCCTGCCAAGCTCAGCCTACTGATAACATCACAATATGGGCTGCATCTAGGCACTCTGCTGAATAGCATTGGCAGTCTGTTGAATCCAACTAGTGGGTCTTTTGTGATTGGATGCCATATGCAGCCCAGATCATGATGTCATCAGTGGACTGAGCTTGACAGGCATTTCAATGTGGCCAGAAACAATATTCATTTTAAAAGAACTTTTTTACCATTCCTGCTGCATGGTATAGAAAAGGTGCAGAAGGCTATTTGCTGCTTAATCTAAGGTAATAATTTAAAATGACCAAGGTGTAGACTGTCCCTTTAAAATTGAATTAACACAACATTTTTCATATATGAAGCTGGTAAATGTAATTTTTGAGTAAATAGGAAATCAATCACTGACTCATATTTCCAACTTCTCTCCAGCCTCTTTTTCTTCAGACATTTTATTCTATGCAGCTAATTCCCTGAAACTCATACATGAATCCATTATTTTGTAAACCATAGTTTAGTTACATAGAATATGGTCATGAGGCTACAAAGATCTCTTAGTGAACGTTGGCCTAAAAAGTGTATGTAACTTTCCTCTAAATATAAAGAGGAAAGAGTTAGGAAAACTGCACAGGAGGTATTTCATATAAAATAAAATTTGACATACATTGAGGAGTATAATACCAACAATTTGATACAAATTTCCAAAATACAGATGATTATTCCATGTTGGTTTGCAAGAAAATAAGATGTTTACAGATTTAAAGCCATTCTAATCCATCCATCAATAGCTTTTCTAATTATTTTAAAAAGCTCTTCAATGTGTACACTCACAAGAAACTTAATTTACGAAATTCCATTCCTAGAGAAAACACTGCACATAATATATTTTATGATAGAAAAGGGGTGTCTACCAGCGCTAGACTGAACAGCTTCCTATGGCTCCTAAAGGCAAAGGGTCCCTAGCTGACCCTAAAGAAGGGAAAAAGTGAATGAAAAAATGCTAAGGAGCGCCTAATATATGTTAAGGCAAGGATATAATTATTTATTAAACAATGATATTAAATAAATGACAAATTATTGACAAATTAATGTAACAATTGCTAAAAGTCATGGATCCATGATAATACAAACCAATAAAATTATAATATAAATGTATAAAATTGCACAAACTGATAACAGTAATATTGCGCAAACAGGTGACAATAAACTGATGACAATAATATTGCACAGACTAATAACAATGGTACAACTAAAGAGTTTATATAAAAATATTGGAAATGTGGAGATCCTTAAGGATATTTAAGAATCAAATATTAAAAGCAAATCCTGAGTTATATGAGAAAAGTTCATCAAATAAGTGAATGGTCCTTGGGTATACCTTGAGGGTGTTTAAAAAAGAGTGAAAATGATAATATATGTGAAAAAATATGAGTAGGGTACGTGAAAAAATGTTAAAGATGAAAAATGCAAAAAAGTGAAAAAATGCAAAAATACAAAATGCAAAAATTAGAATTATAAGTGATTAGTGATCAAAAAATGTGTCAAAAAATAATAACCCAAAAGTGTACTGTCATCCAAACGTGTGTATGAGTGAAGATCCTGAATGTAAAGATCTTGAATGTAAAAAGACTGATTGGTTCCTCAGTGACAAAAGTAATCAAATGATAAGCAAACACAAAGTGGTTGAAATCCGGAATTATCCAGGAATTCTCTCATTCATTCATAATTTCTGAACACCTGTAAGTGAAAAACAATAACATAGTGCAATAATGCTAAAAAGAAGAATGAATAACTGAAATGAAGCTCACCATAAGATGTGAACACGTTTTGGCCCTGTATATGGGCCTTTTTCAAGACTATGATATGGTATGGTGACAATGCTTCTTAAATACCTTTAAATGGCCAATTATCTTGCTTCTATTTTGGCACCAAAAATTGTTGTAATCTGAACCGGAACCGGATGTGGTGTACCCGAAATCAACTTCCTGCTAGTTTGGTATATACTTTTCAATAAAATAGTCGTTTCAATACAATATCTGTATATTCCTAATATTGTATGTATTACTATTACCTCATCTGTTTGAGTATATAACTCTCCATTCATGAATATAACTATGTTTGGGATTTCTTTGTTTCCGCAATTTTCGCCGTCAAAAGGAACCAGAAATGACGTATTCACACCTCATTTCCGGTTTCGGGCTACCGGAAGTGTCGGTATCTTCACTTCCGGTTTTGTTTTTTTGGGTAATGGGATCATTCGAGACGTTTTCGGTTAAAATATGGCATATTTAGATCATTGGGGGTGCTCACATTGTATTAAATGATTAGGAGATAAATGCACTCTATATATTAAGTGAACTCAGAATTGGGGCCAAATATAACAGTCAATAATATATGCGATATCTAATTGGTTAAGTAAATGTTCTCTAATAGTGAGAAACATACAATATATAAAACAATATATAAAACAATAGTACAGTCCAATTTCTAAAAGCTGATATCTCAGACTGATAGAATCAATTATTACTAAAACAGGAGTATAAGCAAACAATTAAAATATTTAAAATATTCTATAAGAGGATATTAGAGTAGATATGGTGATGTAATGTGATAGATATATTCCTATTTATACCGTATTTACAGACCAAGTAAAAATGAATCTATACAGCCCACATGAAAAACTGACATTTTAATTCTGTCAAGGCTTTCTGCATGTAAATCAGCTGTGGGCAAAAGTGATCTTGCCTATCTATAAATAAGATATTTCTGTCCAAATGATTAGAGAGAAAGAAAAAACACACTATTATGGGTGGAGGAGTGATACTGCTATTATAGGATTGTTAGGAATAAATGCATTAAGATATAGGATAACCTAACTCTGGTATGGGAAATAGTGGTCTATAATGATAATGACATATCTTGCTTTGTGTAGCTAGTATGAAGATACATGCTATACTCCAGCTCTGTTAATATAAGCACTAAATTTAAATATAGACCCTACATTTACTATATATGAGGCATACCCTAAATACATTAAGTCTCTTTATGAGTTAGTGTCCTAATCTAAATCTGTTATTTTAAATTCAATAAATCCTCCTTATTGTTCAGTCCTCTTGGGTATAAACAGTCAAGGTCAAAAATTCATTTGAATTCAGAAGTCAACAGTTTTTTGTGGAAGCCCTGCCCCTCCAACTCAGTGCTACTATTTGGATACCAAAATAGCTCAGATCTTTTTGATTCCCCTGGTGGTGTGTAGTAAAATGTCTGTAAAGTGGAGTTTTGGTGTTCTTGTGTTTGACCTTGAGTAGGTGTTCACAAATCCTATCTTTGAGGAATCTTGAGGTCTGTCCTACATACTGTAGGCCACAACTACATTGTATTACATATATAACACCTTTACTGCTACACCTAATTAGATTTTTGATCTCATATTTATTTTTAGAGTTGTGGGAGATGAAGCTTTTGGTTTTAATCCCCCTTTCGCAGGCTTTACATGTAGCGCAGGGAAAAAAACTCTTGTGTCTCTACCAAAGACATCTTTGACTCTTGACCGCTTTTTTCGAGGAACACTAGGGGATAGTATGCTTTTCAGGTTATCTGTCTTACGATATAAAAATCTCGGTTTTGTAGTTAGATTTTCGCCAATAATCTCATCATCTTTGAGCAATGGCCAATGTTTTTCTATGATCTTTTCAATTATACGTCAGTTCTCAGTGTATTCTATAATGAACGGGACAGCCATTGTGTTTCCTTCACATAAGTTCTTGTTTGTTTTACACTTATATGTCAAGAGTTCTTTTCAATCTCTGCTTCTTACTTCTTTGATGAACGGGACAGCCAATGTGTTTCCTTCACATAAGTTCTTGTTTGTTTTACACTTATATGTCAAGAGTTCTTTTCGATCGCTACTTCTTACTTCTTTAATGTGAGTATTGAGTCTATTCTCCTCATATCCTCTTTCTAAAAACCTGTCTTTCAGGACTAGGGCTTGTTCTTCACATTTATTGGGATCCGAACAATTCTTCTACGAAGTTGTCCCTTGGGTATGTTGCGTTTCCAGTTTATGTGGTGGCAACTGTCACTGTGGATATAGTTGTTGCAATCCACTTATTTAAAAAATGTGGAAGTTTCTAGTTTCCCATTCTTGATCTCAATTTTCAGATCTAAGACGGTAATTTCCGTAGTACTGTATTCATAGGTGAATTTCAGATTATGTCTGTTATTGTTCATCACTTGTATGTTGTGTTCGAGATCCTCTGTGGAACCTTTCAATATTAAGAGGATATCGTCAATATATCTATGGTATAGAACCAGGTCCGCGCCAGCAGGGCAGGACTCCGAGAATATGATATATGATATGAATATGATACTCACATCAAAGAAGTAAGAAGCAGAGATCGAAAAGAACTCTTGACATATAAGTGTAAAACAAACAAGAACTTATGTGAAGGAAACACATTGGCTGTCCCGTTCATTACAGAATACACTGAGAACTGACGTATAATTAAAAAGATCATAGAAAAACATTGGCCATTGCTCAAAGATGATGAGATTATTGGTGAAAAACTAACTACAAAACCGAGATTTTTATATCGTAAGACAGATAATCTGAAAAGCATACTATCCCCTAGTGTTCCTCGAAAAAAGCCATCAAGAATCAAAGATGTCTTTGGTAGAGATATAAGAGTTTTTTTTTTTCCCTGCGCTACATCTAAAGCCTGCAGAAGGGGGATTAAAACCAAAAGCTTCATCTCCCACAACTCTAAAAATAAATATGAGATAAAAAATCTAATTAGTTGTAGCAGTAAAGGCGTTATATATGTAATACAATGGAGTTGTGGCCTACAGTATGTAGGACAGACCTCAAGATGCCTCAAAGATAGGATTCATGAACACCTACTCCAGGTCAAACACAAGAACACCGCAACTCCACTTTACAGACATTTTACTACATACCACCAGGGAAATCAAAAAGATCTGAGCTATTTTGGTATCCAAATAGTAGCACCGAGTTGGAGGGGTGGGGACTTGGACAAAAAACTGTTGACTTCTGAATCCAAATGGATTTTTGACCTTGACTGTTTATATCCAAGAGGACTGAACAATAAGGAGGACTTATCACATTTATTGAATTTAAAATAACAGAATTAGATTAGGACACTAACTCATAAAGAGACTTGGTATATTTAGGGCATGCCTCATATATAGTAAATGTAGGGTCTATATTTGAATTTAGTGCTTATATTAACAGAGCTGGAGTATAGCATGTATCTTCATACTAGCCACACAAAGCAAGATATGTCATTATCATTATAGACCACTATTTCCCATACCAGAGTTAGGTTATCCTATATCTTAATGCATTTATTCCTAACAATCCTATAATAGCAGTATCACTTCTCCACCCATAATAGGGTGTTTTTTTCTTTCTCTCTAATCATTTGGACAGACATATCCTATTTATAGATAGGCAAGATCACTTCTGCCCAGAGCTGATTTACATGCAGAAAACCTTGACAGAATTAAATTGTTATTTTTTCATGTGGGCTGTATAGATTCATTTTTACTTGGTCTGTAAATACGGTATAAATAGGAATATATCTATTACATTACATCACCATATCTGCTCTAATATCCTCTTATAGAATATTTTAAATATTTAAATTTTTTGCTTATACTCCTGTTTTAGTAATAATAGATTCTATCAGTCTGAGATATCAGCTTTTAGAAATTTGACTGTACTATTGTTTTATATATTGTTTTATATATTGTTTTATATATTGTATGTTTCTCACTATTAGAGAACATTTACTTAACCAATTAGATATCGCATATATTATTGACTGTTATATTTGGCCACAATTCTGAGTTTACTTAATATATAGAGAGCATTTATCTCCTAATCATTTAATATAATGTGAGCACCACCAATGATCTAAATATGCCATATTTTAACCGGAAACTTCTCGAATTATCCCATTACCCAAAAATCCAAAACCGGAAGTGAAGATACCGACACTTCTGGTAGCCCGAAACCGGAAATGAGGTGTGAATACATCATTTCCGGTTCCTTTTGATGGCGAAAATTACGGAAACGAAGAAATCCCAAACATAGTTATATACATGAATGGGGAGTTATATACTCAAACAGATAAGCTAATAGTAATACATACAATATTAGGAATATATATAGATATTGTATCAAAACGACTATTTTATTGAAAAGTATATACCAAACAAGCAGGAAGTTGATTTCGGGTACACCACATCCGGTTCCGGTTCAGATTACAACAATTTTTGGCGCCAAAATAGAAGCGAGATAATTGGCCATTTAAAGGTATTTAAGAAGCATTGTCACCATACCATATCATAGTCTTGAAAAAGGCCCATATACAGGGCCGAAGCGCGTTAACATCTTATGGTGAGCTTCATTTCAGTTATTTATTCTTGATTTTAACATTATTGCACTATGTTATTGTTTTTCACTTACAGGTGTTCAGAAATTATGAATGAATGAGAGAATTCTTGGATAATTCCGGATTTTAACCACTTTGTGATTGCTTATCATTTGATTACTTTTAATCAGTCTTTTTACATTCAAGATCTTTACATTCAGAATCTTTACTCACACACACGTTTGGATGACAGTACACTTTTGGATTATTATTTTTTGTTACATTTTTTGATCACTAATCACTTACAATTCTAATTTTTGCATTTTTTATTTTTGCATTTTTTCATTTTTTCACTTTTTTGCATTTTTCATCTTTAACGTTTTACACGTACCCTACTCATATTTTTTCACATATATTACCATTTTTCACTCTTTTTTAAACACCCTCAAGGTATACCCAAGGACCATTCACTTATTTGATGAACTTTTCTCATATAACTCAAGATTTGCTGTTAATATTCGATTCTTAAATATCCTTAAGGATCTCCAAATTTCCAATCTTTTTATATAAACTCTTGAGTTGTACCATTGTTATTAGTCTGTGCAATATTATTGTCATCAGTTTATTGTCACCTGTTTGTGCAATATTACTGTTATCAGTTTGTGCAATTTTACACATTTATATTATAATTTTATTGGTTTGTATTATCATGGATCCATGACTTTTAGCAATTGTTACATTAATTTGTCATTAATTTGCCATTTTTTTAATATCATTGTTTAATAAATAATCCTATCCTTGCCTTAACATATATTAGGCACTCCTTAACATTTTTTCATTCACATCATAGATTTTACATGCAGAGATGTGCTATAGTAAACATGACTGTTTACTATTTTGATTGCCCTTTGTACTCCATAAAGGGCCTGAAAATTTTAATTATATTTTTTGTCAATAGATTGTATAGAAAATATATATTTTAAAAAATTTAAAAATTACCATTCAAAGACCATTATAGCTAAACCCCTTCATTTTGAATGACTGTATGCTGTCATCTGCATTATGCCTACAATTTTGAATCTGAACATGAGGATTCCCTACACTGTATCAAGAAAAGAAGGCCCCCTTGTCCTAATTCCTTGCCTGCTGTTCTCTTTAAAACCTATGAAGTCACTGTATGTGTATATTTGAGGTGCAGGTTATGACAATAAAACAGTGATGATCTGACTCAGCAATTAAAGTTCTATTTTGCCTAAGTTGTACGAGAGCTAAAATGAAGTGTCCCTTATTTTAAGAGCGAGATTGACTATTCAAATGATGATCACCTGCTCTTCTGGAAATCAAGTTCTTTTTATTGGAGGGTTTTTTTAAAAACTAGGATGTCCCCTATTAATTTATCTAGTAGGTAGACCATTCATGTGGAAGTATTATTCCCCTCTTTTAAATGAGATGTTTTACCAACCCTTTAATTTGCAGTAGATTACCATACCATACCAATTGCATTTACCTCTTTTTTTTTTTTTTTTTTTTTTATTAAATATTTTTATTGAGGCATAAGGAAAATACAATTGAAAGCATCATTTGCTTCAGAATCAGAATAATAGCCACAGTCAAGGAAAATAAAGAATACACAATACCATGACCGCTATGAACTGTAGACATAAGTGAGTACATCATAATCATAACAGTCTAGCGGCAAGTCGCAAAGATTAGACTATAAACAAATATAGCAAATGCTAGACAATTGAGCCCCATTTTTTAAATTGTATAGAGAAGTTCCCCTCATACTTGCATAAAGTGTAACACATATTACCCCAGTTAAACTCTAGCAGCCTCTCTTGGACTGCTGAAACTATAGAGAGGAAGATATCTGGGGGCATGTAGGGGAAAAAGATAAAAGGGCCACTTTTGGACCCACAGGGCAGTATTTGAACATTTAGGATAAATCTTTAGAGGGAGTATATGAGCACTGAAGCCCGCTTATGATTTCTAAGATATATAGAGGACTGAGAGTATTTAGAGAATATATTCTAAACAATGATGGTGGTTGCCATTTAAAAACAAATGCAGATTTAAATAATAGAACAATATGGCAAAACAGGGTTATAAACAGTGGTGGTTAACTTAACTGTACATAGGGATATTACTTTATGCGGCTCATTGGATCTAATAATGAGAGTTTGCAGAGGGATGCGTCTACAAGGATATTATAAACATAAAAAAAAAGAGACTAAGAACTTTAGCATTCATGTAGCTTTTCTGCATTTGAACTCATGCTAAACTAGACCTGTGTAAACCTAAAGAATGCTTTAAGATTAGTGAGCATAATGCAATATATTGGGCAATGATGGGAGAGTGAATAATAATTATATATACCGAAGATATATATAATTTAAACAGGTTGTCACACAGTCTATGAATCCAGACTAGGGTTGTGCAGGCAGGGGATCGTCTTTTGGAACATAAGAGTCCCTTGAAGCGGAGTTCACATTTACCCCACACCAGATCTTATTGGGGGACAGTGGCTCCCTGCTATGTAAGGCTGATCACCTAATTTCCCGGGGAGTAGCAGCCAGCCCACCCAGCAGGAGACCTTGGGAAGCAGCAGTGTCGCTGGGGTATATTCTTGATGCGGCTGCATCGCTACATGTGTTTGGGTTATATTTTGATCAGGAGGGCCTCTCTGCGCATAGATCTGACTCGAGCCCTGTGATATGCTGCGGAGCAGGGGGAGCTTCAAAGCTGCTCCTGTACAGAATGATCGCGGGAGGTAAGGTCGCAGCGAACATGGTCTGCTATCCATAGGATCCAGATGAGCAGGTACATATGCCCCAATTCCTGACAGGGTAGAGAGGATCGTTGGTAGCTGCGCTTTCTTAGAGGGAAGCCCAAATCCTCCATCTGCTGGGTCGCTGGTCCAGTTCTCCCACCTCTGATGCGAGCGGTTATTGCTTTTGGTTTGCCGCTTCTCATCATCTAGCTCAGTAGCTCCCACTTCAGGGGGAGAGATCATATGGGGCTGAGTTGTAATGGTACTAGGCTCGGGTCCCTCATAAGCTTTACTTATCAGGTGGCTGGGGTTGAGCTGCTCTGGAGCATCAGCTGTCTCCACGTACTGGGTCTCTCCTCCGGCAGTCTCTAGAGAGGGAGCTTCTTTGTCCACTATTAGGTAATCCCCTCTATCTATCTCGGCTCCTTTCAGATCAGAGCCCAACGATTCAATCTTCTGCAATGTGGTTGGCAATAATCCATCGGGTGTATGCAGGGTAGGATAGATAATCTCGATCATTCTCTCCTCCATTCTCTGGGCATGCTCCTGCAATATTGCCTGCAATTGCGTGATAAAGTAGGTGTCTTCCATTTTCAGAGGATGGTTTTGCATGTAGGAGCTAGCGTAGATGTATTTTATGGTTAATCTCACTTTGTTTCAAATATTCAGTCCTCTTAGTAATAGGGGTAGTGCTAGCTTCAGAGAAAGGACTGCGCACTCAGGGCACAGCTAGTTGTGGGGGCGGTGTTGAGGCTTCTGGCATAGGGGAAGGCCTCAAGTAGAATAGCCCGGTACTGAGGGCAATTAAGCCGCGTCTAGATCCAAAACCCTATACCTCAGATCAGGTCGCCAACAGCTAAGCTTCTCCACTATTTTGAATAGGATAAATCCAGTTCAACTTCACAGAAATTATTAGTTTTGGAGAAAACTTAAGGAGCTGAAGCTCAGTGCGACCAGTAAGATGGCCGCCGCCCGGAAGTCCCCCCTGCATTTACCTCTTATTAGGCACTCAGGACTTTTAGAACCACTGTCACATGCTGAATTTTTATTTGAGCTATATCTCTTTTTTATTATTATTAAAACATCAAACACTCTATATTTGTAGTGCTTTATTAAACCATAAAGAATGTTGCTTTATAATATGGAGAAATGAGCAAAAGCTTTAAAACTGAAAAAAAAATTCAAAAGCTGTGAGAATACCCAATAAATGATGCTCAAAATAGGTTTTCAAGTGCCCATAATAGAAGAAACTTTTAAAAATCAGTAAAATTCATGAAAAGCCATCTATTGCACAGAAACTGTAATTAAAATGCAGACCATGGTTAATATATTTTATCTTACAGTCATCTTGATTACGAGTTATGCACGCTATAGAGAAATTAATGAACACAACAAAAGTTGAGTTATTTAACCCCCTATAGCGCAGCCATTACAAGTTTTCAAACAGCTGGCTTGTGCGTGCAATATGGTTGCTTTGAGGATGAAAAGACAAGGGGCGCCAACATAGTGTGAATCAGTTTACAAAAACTGTAAAACAATAATTTGCATAGAATCTACTCACAAATAGAGTTGCAACTTGAATCAACTAGGTGTGTGCAGGCAGGCTGACATTCAGGACCAGCAGTCAGTACGCTGGAGGTCTCACCCGGAAGACCTGTGGATAAGTAGAGAGAGGTGTGGATGAGATCAGCTGTTAATCGTGTAGTAAGCCGGATCGCCAATAGAGAAGTTCAAACGGCTGTGTTGGTTTTCCCAAAAGTGCTGCTCACACGATCGGACTCAATCCCAAACAAACTGACGATGTCAGTATAAGGGAAATGATGTTTAAAATCCAACTGGATAAAAGCACTACATGCAGCAGTATATAAAATAGCAAGGAACCGAGTAAATCCACTTCCGTCATCAAATTTGCCTTGTTCTCTTGGTATCTTTTCTTGAAGAGTAAAACTAGGTAGGCTCATAAGAGCCTTAAATACAAATAATGTTCTTTGTATGCTTTGAGCTCCATACCGCACACAATCCAAGCGCTGTTTTGACGTGCTTGTGAGCACTTTCCCCATAGACATCAATGGGGAGAGCGGGTCAGAAAAAATCCTAACATTCCGATCGCGGAATGAAAAGCTCCGTAACGCAGCCCCATTGATGTCTATGGAGAAATAAAAAATAATGTTTAAACCTAACACATTAAATCAAAACCCTGAGTCTAAGCACCCCTAATCTGCTGCCCCCAACATCGCCGACACCTACATCATGTTACTAAACCCTAATCTGCCGCTCCTGATATCGCTGCCACCTAAATAAAGCTATTAGCCCCTAATCTGCCACTCCCAATATCGCTGCCACTATACTAAAGTTATTAACCCCTATTCCCCTGCACCCCAACACACTATAATAAATCTATTAAACTCTATTCCACCGATCCCCAACATTGCTGCCACTAAATAAAGTTATTAACCCCTAAACCTCTAGCCTCCCACATCACAACCACTAAATAAACCTATTAACCCCTAAAATGCCCCCCCCCACATTGCAACAACCTAAATTAAACTATATTAACCCCTAACCCTAACGTAACCCTAACCTTAACACCCCCTAACTTTAACATAATTAAAATAGAGCTAAATTAAAGTTACAATTATTAACTAAATAATACCTATTTAAAACTAAATACATAATTACCTGTGAAATAAAACCTAAGCTAGCTACAATATAACTAATAGTTATATTGTAGCTAGCTTAGGTTTTATTTTTATTTAACAGGTAAGTTTGTATTTATTTTAACTAGGTAGACTAGTTAGTAAATAGTTATTAACTATTTACCAACTACCTAGTTAAAATAAATACAAACTTACCTGTGAATTAAAAGTAAAACCTAAGCTGCCTTACACTAAAACCTAACATTTAAAAAAAAACAACTAACATTACAAAAATAAAAAAACCTACCATTACAAACAAAAGGGCACTTAGTTCTTTTTCCTGCCCTTAACAGGGCATTCAGCTCTTTTATGAAATGCCCAAGCCCTAATCTAAAAAAAACCCCACCCCAAAACAAAAAAAAAAAATACATTACACAAAATAACAAACAAATTATCAAAAATAATAAAAATTATTCCTATTCTAATACCCATTTAATAAAAACACGCCAAAATAATAAACCTAATCTAGAATAAACTACCAATAGCCATAAAAGTTAAACAGCTCTTTTACCTGAAAAAAATATACAAAAACCCACTAACATTACAAACCCCACCCCTCAAACCCACAAAATAAATACAACTATATAAAAAAACCTAAGCTACCCATTGCCCTGAAAATGGCATTTGTATGGGCATTGCCCTTAAAAGGGAATATAGCTCTTTTGCATTGCCCCAAACCACCCAAAAAGCCTTACAAAATCCTAACACGTACCCCCAAAGATCCACTTACAGTTGCTGAAGTCCTGCTCGAAGGATCTTCATCTTGGCTGCTCCATCATCATCCAGCTCCAGGTGGCATCTTCTATCTCCATTCCAACGGCATCTTCTATCTTTATCCCGGTGGCGAGGAGCGGATCCATCCTGAAGACATCCGGCGCGGAGCATACTCTTCATACGTCACCGCCGTATACTGAATCTTCAATGCAAGGTATGCGATTCAAAATGACGTCCCTTGCATTACTATTTGGTTGATTTGATTTTGGAAATTCAAATCAGCCAATAGGATGAGAGCTACTGAAATCCTAATGGCTGTTCAAATCAGCCAATAGGATGATTTGAATAGCCAATAGAATTTCATTACCTCTCATCCTATTGGCTGATTTGAACAGCGAATAGGATTTCAGTAGCTCTCATCCTATTGGCTGATTTTAATTTCCAAAATCAAATCAGCCAATAGGAATGCAAGGGACACCTTTTTGAATTGCGTACCTTGCATTGAAGATTCAGTGTA
This sequence comes from Bombina bombina, assembly GCF_027579735.1. Classification (NCBI taxonomy): domain Eukaryota; kingdom Metazoa; phylum Chordata; class Amphibia; order Anura; family Bombinatoridae; genus Bombina; species Bombina bombina. Next base: position 340,840,697 of record NC_069501.1, on the reverse strand, counting down.
CAGCGGCGACCGCATGAAGAGGATGATCCACGCCAGATGTCTTCAGGATGGATCTGCTCCATGCAGCAGGATAGAAGACGCCGTGGGGATGAATATAGAAGATGCCACCTGGATGAAGATGGAGGCCCCTGGATGAAGATGGAGCCGTCTGCCGTCTGGATGAAGATGGAGCCACCGGAATGAAGATCCTTCAAGTGGGACTTCAGCAACTGCAAGTGGATCTTCTGGGGTTAGTGTTAGGATTTTTTAAGTTTTTTGGGTGGGTTTTTTTTAGTTTAGGGTTTCATAAATGAGCTAAATGCCTTTTTCAGGGCAATGCAAAAGAGCTAAATGCCCTTTTAAGGGCAATGCCCATACAAATGCCCTTTTCAAGGCAATGGGTAGCTTAGGTTTTTGTTAGAGTTAGGTTTTTTTATTTTGGGGGGTTAGTTGGGTGGTGGGTTTTACTGTTGGGAGCATCTTTGCATTTTTTTTACAGGTAAAAGAGCTGTTTAACTTAGGGCAATGCCCTACAAAATGCCTTTTTAAGGGCTATTGGTAGTTTATTGTAGGCTAAAAAATTTTTTATTTTGGGTGGGCTTTTTTTTATTTTTTATAGGGCTATAAGATTAGGTGTAATTCTTTTTTATTTTTGATAATTTCGTTTGTTATTTTTCGTAATTTAGTGTTTGTTATTTTTTGTAATATAGTCTTTTTTATTTTTTGTAATTAGATACTTTGTAATTTTTATAGAAGTGTTAGGATTTTTTTAATGTGTAATATAGTTTATTTAATTGGTAGTTAGTTTAATAGTTATATTAGTTGAATTGTTAGTTTAAACTTAGTTTTTTTATTTGACAAGTTTTAATTTAATTTAAGATAGGGAAATTGTAATATTAATATAAAGTTAAGCGGTGTTAGGTTTAGGGGTTACTCATTTAAATTAGTTTATTGCTATGTGAGGGGCTTTCAGTTTAGGGTTTAATAGTTTAAGTTAGTATATTTTGTTGTGGGGGCTTGCGGTTTAGGGGTTAATAGTTTTATTATAGTGGCGGTGGTATAGGGCTTAATAACTTTAGTATAGTGGGGGCGATGTTGGCGGACGGCAGATTAGGGTTTAATAATATTTAAATAGTGTTTGCGATGTCGGGAAGCAGCAGAATAGGGGGTTAATACATTTTATTAGTGGGGGTGATGTCGGGAGTGGCAGATTAGGGGTTAATAACTTTAATATAGTGTTTGCGATATGGGAGGGCCTCGGTTTAGGGGTTAATATGTAGTTTATGGTTGTTTAGTGCACTTTGTAACACTTTAGTTATGAGCTTTATGTAACAGTTTTGTAGTGTAAAGCTTGTAACTACTGCTTTTAGATTGCAAAACGGATCTTGTCGGTGTAGGCTGGAACGCCTCACCACAAAACTCGTAATGGCTGCACTATGGAAGTCCCATGAGTTATACCGACAAGACTTGTAATGGCTGCAGTGCTGTTTTATTGCTGAAATTAGAATTTTTTCAGCGTTAAAACATGAATGCACAACTTGTAATCTAGGTGAGTGTTATTTTATAAATACCAAAAAACGTATTCTACAGTCAAGTTATAGTTCTAGGGCATTTTCCACTCACTCTCCTTTTCTACATCTATTTCTTATAAGCAATTAGGCATGGCAGTGACTAATAAAAACTAATTTAGTAGTCAGATGAATTCAATTTTTTGTACATTTACCAGGAATGTATTTTCCTATAGAGTGATTTAGCATAATATTTGCATGGTTTATGTTGATAGAATCTTATTTCATAGGTATTTCAAACCACAGACACTGAAGTATTTCTTTAAAGGGATATGAAATCCAAAAAAAAGTCTTCCATGATTCAGATAGAGCAAACAATATTAAACAACTTTCCAATTTACTTTTATCTAATTTGTTTCTTCCCCTTGCTATCTTTTGTTGAAAAGAATAACTAGGTATTCTCAGGAGCAGCAAAGCACTACTGGGAGTAAGCTGCTGATTGGTGACTGAACATATATGCCTCTTCTCATTGGCTTACCTGATGTGTTCAGCAAGCTTCCAGTAGTGCGTTGCTTCTCCTTCAACAAATAATACCTAGAGAACAAAGCAAATTTGATATTAAAAGTAAATTGAAAAGTTATTTAAATTGTATTCTCTCTCTGAATTGTGAAATAAAAATCTGGGTTTCATGTCCCTTTAAAGGAACATTGAAGGTAGTATATATATATATATATTTATATTTATATATATATATATATATATATATATATATATATATATATATATATATATATATATATATAGCACACAGAGAAAGTACAGCACTCACAAGCTCACAACTAAGATAAAAAGCAGCAATGGAAGAGTTAGTTACTGCATCTGGCCAAATGGGAAAAGCCCAGGTACCTCATCAAGGTCTCTTCCACAAATCTGGGTCCGTAAACAGTCACACAATGCAGGCTCACAATCAAAGAACTGTGTAAAAATGAAGGGTGCATAGGCTTATGTAATCTCCCCAAACATATACAAAACACGGGAGGGGTCAGCACTCTCAGGGCCGGACCGGGTTCACATCCTATGGCCCTGTAACATGCACAGCCCTGGGTGCAAAACAGCACTCTAAGGAAGCTGCACTGTCACCAGAGTCACAGGCAGTTAACCCCAGGCAGGCCTGGGTGCAAGGCCCAAACAGGGAAAATTACAAAAAAATAATACATTAATATAGCACACAGAGAAAGTCCAGCACTCACAAGCTCACAACTAAGATAAAAAGTTTGATTGTGAGCCTGCATTGTGTGGCTGTTTACGGACCCAGGTTTTTGGAAGCGACCTTGACGAGGTACCTGGGCTTTTCCCATATGGCCAGATGCAGTAACTAACTCTTCCATAGCTGCTTTTTATCTTAGTTGTGAGCTTGTAAGTGAGTGCTGGACTTTCTCTATGTGCTATATTAATGTATTATTTTTTGTAATTTTCCCTGTTTGGGGCTTGCACCCAGGCCTGCCTGGGTTAACTGCCCTTGACTCTGGTGACAGTGCAGCTTCCTGAGAGTGCTGTTTTGCACCCAGGGCTGTGCATGTTACAGGGCCATAGGATGTGTACCCGGTCCGGCCTAAGAGTGCTGACCCCTTCCGTGTTTTATATATATATATATATATATATATATATATAATACCGTCCATACCACACAGGATATACCCTCCAAAGGTCGTCTGCCTGGGTGCTATGATGCTTAAATATTTCCTGTACAAATGACAGCACTCTCAGGTCTTTTTTCAAAATGAGATCAACAAAAGTCTCTTTTTTAATGGAACGTTTTCGAGGAGCTTGTCCCCATCATCAGCATAACACTCAAGTGTAACAAAACATATTTTTATACAAACAAACAAATTAATCAAATATTAACAACCTGTGTCTCTCTTGGTGTCCCAGAAAACCGCCAACCACTCGTGTTTGGAACGCACTATGCGTTCCAGTGCTTTGTGACCGGAAATGCCTAGTGTCATGTGACTTCCGGTTTCGTGTATTTACAATATATCTTATCCGTGCAACATTTGCTTATTTCAAAATCATGCTCCAAAATATATTTACTTACTATATGTCTATTAAACTTACATAGACACTATATCCCCTTATCGTACTTGTGTTCTTATGATACACTTACTTTTCGCCACTGCAGCGTAATCTAACCAATCTCACATTGGTGTGTTAGTTTAATTTGTGCCAACTTTATATTTCTACTTTCCACTTTCCCTGTGTAGTCTATATGGTGTATCAGTGTCACTGTGTGGGTAATTACATTTATATGTGTATTTACGATCTGCTTGTGTTGACTGTGCCCTTTTTATTTGTCTCAGTTACCATGGTTACCCAATAGTGCTGGCTATGCATTCTCTATGTGTCTTGCAATCTCTATATGGCCCTATTCCCATTTGTTCCTTCATTGCACTTAGACTTTGTTGTCTATTGGTTACCCCACTGCAATCTATTATGCATGTGTATTTATCCTTCCCCTAAATGAGAGTATTGCGTTACTCAGCCCCTTTTATCTTCGACCCTTTTGTCTTAGATGGTGTCTGCTTAGAGGCTAATGGTCTACTTGTGCCTATACGCAGCTTACATTTTTTACACATACACTTCTGACATATAGTTTCCCAAATTCTAGTTTTGCTATCCTGATATTTTATCCATTTAGATGTAGCATGTCCTCTTAGTTAATGCTTTTTATTGTGTTCTCCTCTATGTTGTTATTTTTTGTTTTTTATTTGTTTTTCTAAGATTGTCTCTTTGTATGAGGGATCTTCGAATTTCCCCACTATGGTTCAATTGTCTCCTAGACTTCTATGCGCCGGATCTGCATATATAAGTTGCCATTCCACTTTAGATTAGCAGTCTATTTCCATCTTGATGTGTATTTAGATGTTGTCCATACTCTCCATGCTTGTCTTTTTGATGTAATAGGCTACTGTGTATCAAGGTTATGGGAGTAGTCGTTTACTGGTAACCTGCCTTCACTATGTCTTACTCCAGGAGTAGTGGGAGGCACTTTCATGTCTCCCCCTGCTCCGATCATAGGTTTATGACTAGGGCACTACCCCCCTTGGGGTCTGTGTCTCAGTCCTACCTTGATCTGGTGCACAGTGTCTGGCCATCGTACCTTTGTTTGTGTCTCCTACCTACACCAGTGCCTTAAAATCAGGTGCTGAGTTAAGCCCCCCTGGGTGTATTGTACCCAGTCTGTACATCCATTCTGCTTCTCGTCTGAGAAGGGCTTTATTGCGATCCCCTCCTCTGTCAAGTTGGGGGATGTGATCAATTAAGATGTATCTGATGCTTGAGACTTGATGTTGTTTCTGGGTGCAATGTCTGGCTACAGGTTGATCTGAACTGCCTGTATCCAGTGCCACCCTTATCGCCCGCCTGTGGTTAGCCATTCTTTCGCGTAGCGTCCCACTGGTCTTGCCAATATAGAATTTGGCACATGGGCAGTAGAGTAGGTAGATTACATGTGTTGTATTGCACGACAGAGAGTGTTTGATGTAATACACTTTGTTAGTGTGCGGATGGTGGAAGGTCTTAGTGGCTATTAGGCCATTACATGTGGTACAGCCCAGGCATTTGTATGAACCTTTGATGTTAACCTTTTCTTTCTTTAGATAGCATTTTTTGGGGTCTGTTTTGACCAGCAGGTCCCTAAGATTTGTGCCCCTCCTATATGCAATCATTGGTGTGAGGTTATGAGCAAATCTTAGTTTTGGGTCCGATTGTATCACGGGCCAGTGTTTCCTTAGGATCTTACCAGCCTCACTGGTATTTGGTGAAAATGTAGTTGCCATTATGAGCCTGTTAGATGTGTCTTTGTTTCTTTCTTTGTTCATAAGAGTTGTCTGTGTATACGGTAGTAATTCCTGTACGATTGTATCTACCATATTCTTTTTATACCCCCGCTGTATGAATTTGTCCCTCATATACTGAAGTTGGGAGACCCCTGTGGCTTTATCTGTGTTATTGCGTATTACTCGCATCAGTTGTGATTTAATGATTCCTTTGAGTAACGCTGGTGGGTGACAGCTATTGGCACATAGTAAGGAGTTCCTATCGGTGGGCTTATAATACAGTGTAGTACCCAATGTACCATTTTGTATGTATACATTTAGGTCCAAGAAATGTACTTCTGTTTCACTGTGTGTTATTTTAAATCGCACCGGTGTGTTCGTATTGTTAATGTATTGGAACCAATCTAATAGTGTGTCTTGTCCTCCCCTCCAGATTAAAAAGACATCATCTATATATCTTACATAGAATATTATAGATGTTATATCTTTATTCCACAGATATGTCTTTTCAAACTCAGACATATATATGTTGGCATACGATGGGGCCATATTTGACCCCATCGCCGTGCCTGATGTCTGCAAGTAGTATTGAGTTTCAAAGCGAAAATAGTTATGTGTGAGACAAAATTGCATAAGTGTCATAAAGTACTCAATTGGGGGTCCCTCATATTCTCTATCTTCAATGAGATGGTTCCTGACTGCTGTAAGTCCTTTGTCATGAGGGATGATGGTGTAGAGACTGTTGACATCCAGGGTTACCAGGATGTCTCCAGTCTCCACAGCAACATCCCCCAATTTACGTATGAGGTCATTTGTGTCAGCGATATAAGACATTGTTTTCTTTACTGTGGGTTGCAGTAGTATGTCAAGTAGCTGTGCTACTGGTTGTGTCATGGATTGTACCGCCGACACAATTGGTCGCCCTGGTGGTCTGTCCATGGTTTTATGGATTTTGGGCGTGGTATACAAAATTGGCACTTTTGGGTATTTTGTAGTACAGAATTCATATAAGTTTTCATTAAGATATCCCTGCTGGACTCCAAGTATTAAAACTTGGTCAAGTTCCTGCTTGAATTTGCCCGTGGGGTCTCTTGTTAGTGTGGTATATGTTTCGACATCATTTAACTGTTGCAGGATGTCCTCTCTATAGTCTGAATAATTCAAAAGGACAATGGCCCCGCCTTTGTCTGCGGGGCGAATGACCAATGAGTGATCATCCTGCAAAGTTTTGATGGCTTGCCTTTCTTCTTGTGTTAAGTTGTGTGTCCATTTTTTGTTAACTCTTATTGTTTCAAAGTCCTGCGTGGTAAGTCTTATGTAAGTCTTAGTTGACGCACTATTGCTATGCGGTTCAAATGTACTTGCCTTTTTGCATTTATCTAATAAAGACATTCCTGTCTCTTGTGTGGGGGTGTCTTGGAAGAATTCCTTGATTTTTAACACTCTATTATGTTTGTACATATCTATTTTAAGTTCTAGTTCTGGAGTGCTATGGCTTGGTATGAATGTTAGGCCTTTGTTGAGGACTTGTCTTTCTGCTATAGTTAGTATGTGCTCACTGAGATTGACTACTATGTCCTCATTCTGTTGCGGCGTGCTGGCCTGTATCTTCCTCCCCGCCCTCCTGATGTGTGGCCTCTGTCTCCTCCTTCCACCATCCGCACACTAACAAAGTGTATTACATCAAACACTCTCTGTCGTGCAATACAACACATGTAATCTACCTACTCTACTGCCCATGTGCCAAATTCTATATTGGCAAGACCAGTGGGACGCTACGCGAAAGAATGGCTAACCACAGGCGGGCGATAAGGGTGGCACTGGATACAGGCAGTTCAGATCAACCTGTAGCCAGACATTGCACCCAGAAACAACATCAAGTCTCAAGCATCAGATACATCTTAATTGATCACATCCCCCAACTTGACAGAGGAGGGGATCGCAATAAAGCCCTTCTCAGACGAGAAGCAGAATGGATGTACAGACTGGGTACAATACACCCAGGGGGGCTTAACTCAGCACCTGATTTTAAGGCACTGGTGTAGGTAGGAGACACAAACAAAGGTACGATGGCCAGACACTGTGCACCAGATCAAGGTAGGACTGAGACACAGACCCCAAGGGGGGTAGTGCCCTAGTCATAAACCTATGATCGGAGCAGGGGGAGACATGAAAGTGCCTCCCACTACTCCTGGAGTAAGACATAGTGAAGGCAGGTTACCAGTAAACGACTACTCCCATAACCTTGATACACAGTAGCCTATTACATCAAAAAGACAAGCATGGAGAGTATGGACAACATCTAAATACACATCAAGATGGAAATAGACTGCTAATCTAAAGTGGAATGGCAACTTATATATGCAGATCCGGCGCATAGAAGTCTAGGAGACAATTGAACCATAGTGGGGAAATTCGAAGATCCCTCATACAAAGAGACAATCTTAGAAAAACAAATAAAAAACAAAAAATAACAACATAGAGGAGAACACAATAAAAAGCATTAACTAAGAGGACATGCTACATCTAAATGGATAAAATATCAGGATAGCAAAACTAGAATTTGGGAAACTATATGTCAGAAGTGTATGTGTAAAAAATGTAAGCTGCGTATAGGCACAAGTAGACCATTAGCCTCTAAGCAGACACCATCTAAGACAAAAGGGTCGAAGATAAAAGGGGCTGAGTAACGCAATACTCTCATTTAGGGGAAGGATAAATACACATGCATAATAGATTGCAGTGGGGTAACCAATAGACAACAAAGTCTAAGTGCAATGAAGGAACAAATGGGAATAGGGCCATATAGAGATTGCAAGACACATAGAGAATGCATAGCCAGCACTATTGGGTAACCATGGTAACTGAGACAAATAAAAAGGGCACAGTCAACACAAGCAGATCGTAAATACACATATAAATGTAATTACCCACACAGTGACACTGATACACCATATAGACTACACAGGGAAAGTGGAAAGTAGAAATATAAAGTTGGCACAAATTAAACTAACACACCAATGTGAGATTGGTTAGATTACGCTGCAGTGGCGAAAAGTAAGTGTATCATAAGAACACAAGTACGATAAGGGGATATAGTGTCTATGTAAGTTTAATAGACATATAGTAAGTAAATATATTTTGGAGCATGATTTTGAAATAAGCAAATGTTGCACGGATAAGATATATTGTAAATACACGAAACCGGAAGTCACATGACACTAGGCATTTCCGGTCACAAAGCACTGGAACGCATAGTGCGTTCCAAACACGAGTGGTTGGCGGTTTTCTGGGACACCAAGAGAGACACAGGTTGTTAATATTTGATTAATTTGTTTGTTTGTATAAAAATATGTTTTGTTACACTTGAGTGTTATGCTGATGATGGGGACAAGCTCCTCGAAAACGTTCCATTAAAAAAGAGACTTTTGTTGATCTCATTTTGAAAAAAGACCTGAGAGTGCTGTCATTTGTACAGGAAATATATATATATATATATATATATATATATATATATATATATATATATATATCAGTTGAGAAAAAACAGAATTTATGTTTACCTGATAAATTACTTTCTCCAACGGTGTGTCCGGTCCACGGCGTCATCCTTACTTGTGGGATATTCTCTTCCCCAACAGGAAATGGCAAAGAGCCCAGCAAAGCTGGTCACATGATCCCTCCTAGGCTCCGCCTACCCCAGTCATTCGACCGACGTTAAGGAGGAATATTTGCATAGGAGAAACCATATGGTACCGTGGTGACTGTAGTTAAAGAAAATAAATTATCAGACCTGATTAAAAAAACCAGGGCGGGCCGTGGACCGGACACACCGTTGGAGAAAGTAATTTATCAGGTAAACATAAATTCTGTTTTCTCCAACATAGGTGTGTCCGGTCCACGGCGTCATCCTTACTTGTGGGAACCAATACCAAAGCTTTAGGACACGGATGAAGGGAGGGAGCAAATCAGGTCACCTAAATGGAAGGCACCACGGCTTGCAAAACCTTTCTCCCAAAAATAGCCTCAGAAGAAGCAAAAGTATCAAACTTGTAAAATTTGGTAAAAGTGTGCAGTGAAGACCAAGTCGCTGCCCTACATATCTGATCAACAGAAGCCTCGTTCTTGAAGGCCCATGTGGAAGCCACAGCCCTAGTGGAATGAGCTGTGATTCTTTCGGGAGGCTGCCGTCCGGCAGTCTCGTAAGCCAATCTGATGATGCTTTTAATCCAAAAAGAGAGAGAGGTAGAAGTTGCTTTTTGACCTCTCCTTTTACCAGAATAAACAACAAACAAGGAAGATGTTTGTCTAAAATCCTTTGTAGCATCTAAATAGAATTTTAGAGCGCGAACAACATCCAAATTGTGCAACAAACGTTCCTTCTTTGAAACTGGTTTCGGACACAGAGAAGGTACGATAATCTCCTGGTTAATGTTTTTGTTAGAAACAACTTTTGGAAGAAAACCAGGTTTAGTACGTAAAACCACCTTATCTGCATGGAACACCAGATAAGGAGGAGAACACTGCAGAGCAGATAATTCTGAAACTCTTCTAGCAGAAGAAATTGCAACTAAAAACAAAACTTTCCAAGATAATAACTTTAAGCCATCTCCGTGGAGATGTTGCCTGTACAACGGCAAAGAGAATGACTGGGGTAGGCGGAGCCTAGGAGGGATCATGTGACCAGCTTTGCTGGGCTCTTTGCCATTTCCTGTTGGGGAAGAGAATATCCCACAAGTAAGGATGACGCCGTGGACCGGACACACCTATGTTGGAGAAATACACCATTTTTAAAATTAAATTAATTGATAAATAGCCAAAATCAATAATACAAAATATTATAAAGTTGTATTATTTTAACAATTAGATATTTTATGCATAAATAAAATATTTTTAATGTTCCTTTAATTAAGTTTTTTATATTTATGTATTTGTCATTTCATCATATGAAATACTTTTAACACAGAAATGTAAGCATGTGCCACTGATTTTTAAAAAAAAAAGAAATAGAATGTGCACGTATAACTATCTAGTAATAGAGGGAGAAGTTTCTCTTTAATGGAATACTAATTCAAATTTCCTATCTATTATCTGTTCATTTACAGGATGGATTTCAGTAATGCAGGAAATTTAGCATTTAAAATATTCATGAGCAATAAGTATTTTATAAAGACAATATAGCACAGTAAATGTTGCCTATTATAGAGAAGAAATAAGGAAATATATAAAAGAGAAACTATTAAAACCTTTAAGCATAGCTAATTTTTAGTTCCATTAAAATGAAACATTATAATAACTAAGCAGTTGGAAAAGTCTCTAAAAATTGCAGTGACAGTTGATACCTGAGAGTTTTTGAAAGCCTAAGAAGAACAAGTATAATATTACTAAAATGTCTCTTTCAAAAATGGCAGATTGGCATGTAAAAATAAACCATGGTTTCATGTGGCTTTGCAATAATGTGTCTTCTATAGCAATCCAGTGTTTTCTGTCTGTGATTTTCAGTCCCTATGTAGTACATACATACAGTGCAACTTTCGATTTTTCTTAAAGAGTTTTCACTAGCAGAAAAAGTAAAAAAAAGTGAATTTTTTGATCACTAGCAAATGGTGACCTTCCATAATACAAGCTGCAGTTGAACTCTACAGATACAAGTTTTATAAAATGATTTGCATTTTTCTTGCTGGATTATAACATTCCAATCCATCAGAACAATCTGGTTTTTGCAGGTTTTTCTATATTTCACATTGCATTACATTGTTTGATTGCAAAAATAAATAAATAAATAAATAAAAAATCCAATATGTTTTTTGCAATGAGAGAATTTGCTACTGGTATTCATACAAAAAAACATGTCTAATTCAACTAGCCTGTGGAAGTCCCCCCCCAAAAATCTGAAAAAATACTTTTTTTTAGGTTTTTTTCTTCTTTACAAAAAAAGGAATACCCTTACAAAACATAGTAGTAACCACAATAATAGTGCAACCAATAGTATTTCAAAACACTACATGCATTTTACACTGTTAATTGATGATTATCCTTTTTGCCGAGTTAAAGTTTAAGCATACATGTATTAATTGTCTAGTAGAATTTATTTTGTTAATTTAATAAAGGTCTCTCATGAAATAGAATATGATAGGTTGGAGGATGAAATACAAATCTGAAATAAAAAAAAACTACAATAATTTGAACTGTTAAAAGAATTTGATGAACAGTACATCATTTTTTTTAAAGTTTAATTAGATAAATACAAGTTAGAAATAAAACAAACAAGGAAATCTAGAAAAGTACATCTCAGATTTCAGATCAAGCAGTGCACAAGCAGAGAAAGAGAGTTTCTTTTTTCAAAACAGATTAAACAAATTGATGTTTCTGATATAGAAGAATATGAAGCACAAACAAGTTAAATCAATGACTGTAATTTCACTAAACTAATTTCAATATTAGAAAAACTATTAGTAGTGACAACGAAATTTGTTGAAGATGATACTCAAATGTGTTCCCATCAGTAGAAGTAGAAAAAAGAACAATTGTAATTTTATCAAATAAGAGTTTAAAAATGAACTGTATAGCTAATACAACAGTATTTACAACAGACTTCTATACAATTAAAAGATACACTATGTTACCATTGATTAATTTACAATCCATTAGGGAATTATCAGAAGAAAGATCAAGAGAGAGTGAAAAATACCAAGAAGAGTCATATCATGGATAGCAATAGAACACTTCATCCCAAAAATACAAAATTAAAAAATGTAACTAATCCACCTGATAGACCAATTGTGCCTGAAATTAGTAGCTTGATCGAAAATAAAAGTTAGTTTGTAGACCTGAGAGGATTTGTGCAATTACTTCAGTCTTATGTCAAATATAACAGAATATTAACAAACTAAAAGAAATAACAGTATATCTATCAGTATTTAGTAAGTTACCATTTCTAATTATTGTATACATATATATAAATCATAATCTTGGGTTAGAAACAATAATTTAGATTTCTAGAGATTTGAGGTCTGAAGAAAAATGTGAATTTGAAAAATGTGTTCTTTTACAAACTATGCAAATTATTTTTTTGGACGGTAGCAGAATAAAATAGTTTTCATGAAAATTATGGAATTTACAGACAAAGGTAAGGTTTATAGATACTATTATATTTATATGGGGAAGAAATGTATAAGGTCTGAAATAACAATAATCTAAGTTTGAAATTTACATTACAATATTGTCAGAAAGAAATAACATTTTTGGATTTAAAAATTAAGAAGACAAAGGTTGGAAACATAATAAAATATTTATTCAGGAAGACAACAGTTACCAATAATGTTCTACATAAAAACAGTTCACAAGTGCAAAGTTAAATTGCTTCCTGTATGGGATTTTTTGAGAGAAAAGAGAGATTGCATAGCTATTGAAATGTTTAAAGAGATGGAGAAAATATTTTTAGAAAAGAGATATAGTAAAAATAGTATCAGTTACACCAAATAATGGCATTACATAAATCTAAACAATTCCTACTTTCCAAGAAAGAGAAAACGAAGGTTGGATAATGCAAACTGATACTAAATTTCAGTTCAAAAAATAAATTGTGAATACGTTTTGCCTCAATTTTTAATTAATTAAATTATTTGTGGCAAATGTAGCAATTTCATTTAGGAGGACTAAATGTTACCAAGCCATTTTATACAAAATATGAGTGCTTTAAAGAACCATTAAATACAGTAGAACTGTTTAATCTCAAATGTATTCTAAAAAAGACAATGCAATAGCACTCCTGGGGGTCGATCCGATAAAAATCGTCGCCCGCAAAAGTCGGCGACGCCAATATTTGCGCGGGTTTGGTATCCTATATACGGCGTAACCTAGAAGTTACGTGCGTATATTTCTGCCGTCGCCCGTAGTTTTTTGGGCCATAGGCAGGTATACCAAACCCGCGCAGTTTGGTATCCAATATACAGCGTAAGGACTTACATGGCGAAAATGGAGAAATCTTACTCCATTTTCACCTTGCCACAAAAAGCAGCCGTAAGAAGCCTTACGCTGACTATTGGAGCCCTGTAACTCCCTAAACTGGCTGCTAAATAAACCTAACACCTAACGCATGCGCAATGTCTATCTCCCTGTCAACCGCGATCTGCTAAATAAAACCTAACACCTAACGCATGCGCAATGTCTATCTCCCTGTCAACCGCGATCCCCCGCCGCAATCCCTAATAAAGTATTTAACCCCTAAACCGCCGCCATCTACATAAACTAACCCCCTACTGTGAGCCCCTAAAACCGCCACCATCTAACTGATCTATCCCCTAATGTGAACCCCTTACACCGCTGCCATCTATATTAAAATTATTAACCCCTAATTTAATCTATCTACCCCGCCGCCAGCTATATTATCTATATTATCCCTAAGTATATTATAGTTAATATAGTTATTACATTATATATATTAACTATATTAACCCTAATTATATTAGGGTTAATATAGTTAATATAGTTACTATAGTATTTATATTAACTATATTAACTCTATCTAACCCTAACACCCCTAACTAAATTCTTATTAAATAAATCTAATTCATATTATAAACTAAAATATTCCTATTTAAATCTAAATACTTACCTATAAAATAAACCCTAAGATAGCTACAATATAATTAATAATTACATTATAGCTATGTTAGGGTTTATATTTATTTTACAGGTAAATTGTTAATTATTTTAACTAGGTATAATAGCTATTGAATAGTTATGAACTATTTAATAGCTACCTAGTTAAAATAATTACCCAATTACCTGTAAAATAAATCCTAACCTAAGTTACAAATACACCTACACTATCAATAAATTAAATAAACTACAAATATCTATCTAAAAATACAATTAAATAAACTAAACTAAATTACAAAAAAAACAAAACACTAAATTACAAAAAATAAAAAAAAGATTACAAGATTTTTAAGCTAATTACACCTAATTAATTAGCCCCCTAATAAAATAATAAAGCCCCCCAAAATAAAAAAATTCCCTACCCTATTCTAAATTAAAAAAAGTTCAAAGCTCTTTTACCTTACCAGCCCTTAAAAGGGCCTTTTGTGGGGGCATGCCCCAAAGAAAACTGCTCTTTTGCCTGCAAAAAAAACACAATACCACCCCCCAACATTACAACCCACCACCCACATACCCCTAATCTAACCCAAACCCCCCTTAAATAAACCTAACACTACCCCCCTGAAGATCTCCCTACCTTGTATTCACCCAGCCGGGCCGAACTCCTCATCCGATCCATGCGATGTGCTCCAGCAAGCGGCAGTGAAGTCTTCTTCCATCCGGGCGATGTCTTGAAGCAAGCGGCAGAGAGTCTTCTTCCATCGGCGATGTCTTCAAGCAAATCGGCATCTTCAATCTTCTTTCTTCGCTCCTCCGCCGCGGAGCATCCTTCCGGCACGACGACTTCCCGACGAATGAGGTTCCTTTAAATGACGTCATCCAAGATGGCTTCCGCCGAATTCTGATTGGCTGATAGGATTCTATCAGCCAATCGAAATTAAGGTAGAAAAATCTGATTGGCTGATTGAATCAGCCAATCAGATTCAAGTTCAATCCGATTGGCTGAACTTGAATATTGATAGTGTAGGTGTATTTGTAACTTAGGTTAGGATTTATTTTACAGGTAATTGGGTAATTATTTTAACTAGGTAGCTATTAAATAGTTCATAACTATTTAATAGCTATTATACCTAGTTAAAATAATTAACAATTTACCTGTAAAATAAATATAAACCCTAATTTAGCTATAATGTAATTATTAATTATATTGTAGCTATCTTAGGATTTATTTTATAGGTAAGTATTTAGATTTAAATAGGAATATTTTAATTAATAATATTAATATTAGATTTATTTTAATAAGAGCTTAGTTAGGGATGTTAGAGTTAGATAGGGTTATTATATATATATATATATATATATATATATATATATATATATATATATATATATATATATATATATATATATATATATATATAATAACGATATTAACTATATTAACCCTAATATAATTAGGGTTAATATAGTTAATATATATAATGTAATAACTATATTAACTATATTAACCCTAATATAATTAGGGTTAATATAGTTAATATAGCTGGCGGCAGTGTAAGGGGATTAGATTAGGGGTTAATACATTTATTATAGGTGGCCGCGGTGTAGGGGGATGTAGATTGTAGACAAAAGAGCAGTTTACTTTGTGACAAAGCCCCGCCAAAAGCCCTTTTAAGGGCTGGCAAAAGAGCTGAATTCTTTGGGGCATGCCCCGCAAAAAGCCCTTTTAAGGGCTGGCAAAAGAGCTGTTACTTTGGGGCAATGCCACGCAAACAGCCCTTTTCAGGGCTATTTGTAGGGTTAGACTTAGGTTTAGTGGTAGGGATAGTTTAGTATTTCAGGGGTTAAATAATTTAATATAGCTGGCGGCGGTTTAGGGGTTAATAATTTTATTAGGTTGCGGCGGGCTCCGGGAGCGGCGGTTTAGGGGTTAATAATTTCATTAGGTTGCGGCGAGGTTTGGGAGCGGCGGTTTAGGGGTTAATACATATTTTATTGTTAGGCTAGTGAGGGGGGATAGCGGATAGAGGGTTAGACGTGTCGGGCTATGTTAGGGAGGCGTGCTAGACTTGTCGGGCTATGTTAGGGAGGCGTGTTAGACAGTGCGGGTGATTTAGACTTTAGTCAGGTTTTGTAGGCACCGGCAGTTTCTAACGTGCCGTAAGTCACTGGCGACGCCAGAAATTTGTACTTGCACAGATTTCTGGACATCGCTGGTTTATCAGACTTACGGCACTTTAGCATCTGACGGCGCAGTATATGGGATAGCTCGAGCTGAAACTGCAGGCGACGCGGGTTCCCTCGCTTGCGCCGCAAACTACAATCTATATCGGATCGCGCCCCTGATGATCTAACAGTTGCTGATAGGTTATAATAATGCAAGGTTATTTGTTTTTATTGCAAATGTGTTTTATGTTTGTAGGCAAAAGAGCAGTTTATAATTGCCTGGTATTTCGGTGCTGGACTGACCATAATAGGCGGGATCAGACTGAAATACTACAGGAAAGTTATTTTCTGTGAAAAGCATTACTGGGCTAAAAGAAGCTGCACCCAGGTGGTAAATCGCCATAGAACAGGCTAACAATAGTATTGAGCCAGTTGTTTGTTCCTGTGAGTGTGCTTCTCTCTGTGTGTATTTTGTCTCCCTATGGGAAAAAGATGAAACCAGACGTGGACTCCTTGCTCAGTGTGCTTAGAGGAATATGGCTACACCTCACTGACGAGGCCCAATGAAGGCCGAAACGATTGTCTGGGGTTGCTGTGTTCCTTGTTCAGAGAGGAATTGCCTGGTATTTCAGCGCTGGACTGACCGTAATAGGCGGGATCACACTGATATACTACAGGAAAGTTATTTTCTATGTAAAGAATTACTGGGCTAAAAGAAGCTACACCCAGGTGGTAAATCGCCATAGAACAGGCTAACAATAGTATTGAGTCAGTTGTTCGTTCCTGTGAGTGTGGTTCTCTGTGTGTGTATATATTTATATATATATATAAATAATAAGTCAAATAAGTGAAAAGAAAAAGAGAGAGAGAGAGAGAGAGAGAGAGAGAGAGAGAAAGAGAGATTTTTTAAAGATCCACCAAATGAGATTCCTGAACCAAAACATTCCAGAAACCCAGCATTCCATAAATATGAGATTAAATTGATTTCTAAAAAACATTAACAGCATTATGAAAAACTGCTAGAACATCAAGTCATGAAAACAATACATTAGGGAAAGATATAGTTAATTCTGTCTTGTCTCTACCTATGCTCCCAAACTATTCCTGTGATTGTACTTTTAAAATGATTACAATAAATATGTATAATTTTATAACTAAGGACTTCTGCTGTCTATTGTGGATTTGAACAATATTGTACATGCTCAGAAAAAAATACTCAAGTTTATATCTATGCATGCTGCTAATGAGGCTCAAGCAGGAGCTCTAGAGAGATGGGAGGAATCGGGTGCCAGGGTACAAGTTAACCATTTCTGTATTGAAAGTTACCCTATTTCATTGTATGAGCCATTTTGTTTTAGATATTAATTACACCAATAAGCATAAGGTAAAAATGTATATAAGTTGTAAAATTATTATTTATTTAAATGTAATTGTGTTAAAGCGTATGTAGGAATATACTTGAAATAATACAAATCTGTACATTTCAGATACAGGAAGGAAAGAAATTTAGAAGCTTAGCAGCACATTTTCAGAAACAGAGTGGGCTCCATTTATTAAGCAGCAGATGCTGCTTTGGAGCCCCAGTTATAAGACCGCTGCTCCTTAGCTTGTCCACCACCTTTTAGGGAGTGAACTGAAATTTGCGATCAGGATGATTGATGGCCCCTGCTAGCAGCCAATTGGCCTCCAGTGAGCAGGGGGCGGCATTGCACAAGCATTTCACCAGAGTCAAGGAACCAGGAATTGAATTTAAAGCTTGGGGTATTTAAAAGATTTCCTTAGTAATCAGAGTTGTAAATTTGGAGCAAGGTCTATTGCAACCTGATAGCAAATGGATATACCTGTTAAAATGTATTATGCGAGAGAGAGAGAGAGAGAGAGAGAGAGAGAGAGAGAGAGAGAGAGAGTAACCTGGATTGTTATTTAATGGTACAAAGAGTGCTGCCCCAAGGGATGATATGGCTTTTGTGTGTTTGGTTTGTCACATTTCTTCCTCACCTTGAGAGAGATAGGACACCATGTGCAGGTCTAAACAAAGCAACAGAGAGCAGACAGGTGGCTCAGGGGATATTATGGTTTTGGCCTAATAAAGGTACATTAAGGTCAGGGATTTGAGATTTTATATGCATGTAGGGCAGTCAGGGAAGCTACAGGAACAAGGTCTGATCTGATGTGGGTATGTGGCTGACAGAAGGAGGCCGGGCAAGGGGTCAGATGAGAGTTTGGACTGACAGCGGGGCTGCTAGTTAAGTAGTCTTATCTGATGTTACTTATTTGTTTAGTATTTTTTATATATTTTATTTTTTTCTCAATTTTTTAATTACCAAATGTAATAAAAAAACAAAACAAAATAGGCCACATCCTGAGTCACTTTATTTTTTTCTCTTAAAAGGGGATCTGCCCTATGTAACATAGTTGGAAGTTCTTGATCATAAATTCCATGAATACATTGACATTCTGAGAAAACCTAATGCTTAGTATGTGTATGTACAGTATCCTTGTTTGGATCAGGAATGAGCATTAAAATATAGTATGCAACAAGCATCTTATACATGTTTTATTATATATTAAAACCTTTTATTAAAGGGACATGAAACCCATATGTAAATAACTTTCCAATTTACTTTTATTATCTAATTTGCTTCATTCTCTTAGTATCTTTTGTTGACGAGGAAGTAACAAAGCACTACAAGATAGCTAAATGCATTGCGTGATCCATTAACATAAAGCATGTATGTTAAGTCACCAATCAGCAGCTCCTGAGCCTACCTAGGTGTCCTTTCTAAAAAAGGATACTGAGAGAACAAAACAAATTAGATCATAGAAGTAAATAAGAAAGTTGCTTAAAATCCTTTTCTCTTTTTGAATAGAAAAAAATGTCCCTTTAAGTTTTTAAAGTTATTTTTCTAATGTTTCTTTTTGTTTTCAATAACCTTGATAAATATATTAAAATCCTTATCTAATTAAATATATCTATATTATGTACAGGAATACCCCACTTTACAATGCTTCGCTATGCAACAATTCGCTAAAACAAAGCTGAAGCCCAACCTCCAAGGATTTTGAAACAATACTGTTCTTATTTTGAGATTGCCAGAAAGGTGACTGGCGCCATTTTGTTATGAACAGTTTGGTCTGTTTACAGCATTGCAGTGCACTCTATGGGGCCGATTCATCAAGCTCTGAAACAAGAGTTAAGAAGCA